>NC_135551.1:26098379-26398379 GCF_964340395.1 Glandiceps talaboti | reverse complement strand
ATGACAAATTTCACGATTAGATGACCGTTTGCATCTTATTGTATGACAAGCGTACTCAAACACTTACATTGCATGCATGTATGTAAAAATATGAAAAGTATACGCTTTCCCAAACCTGGAGGGCAGTGACTGAGTGAAATAGAACCCCCGCCCCCTCTTTTTTTCCATTTCTACGAACCCATCTCGAACTACCGTTTTCTTGACGGTTCCCCGTTCCTCCCCAACGAAATATCTAGCGTCTAAATTTAATTGCTCGCTGACAAAAACATATGTTGTTTCGTCCAGCATGACCGAATAAAATTCTGACTGCTTCAGCTCGTTTACCACGTTGTCTTCTAAGATTATATTGACGATAGTATGTGCACCATTTCTTGGATCGATCGTTCACTACAATAATGTCACATTCATATTTTTTTACAAATTCTCAGTTCTTTCTTAACGGATAAACCCAGATAGGTTAGTAGATCTAGAGTTGGTTCAAAATTCGTGGTATTTGGGATTCAACGCTTTGCTAGGAAATACTAGTACATACAAGTAATGGTGAAAGCAGAAACTATTGCGTCATTGCCTGCTCCGGGTACATTAACAATGTACTTCATCGATATTTCGGTTCCATCTATATGGCCATGGGCTGCCGACTGTTCGTACTTTTTTACGCTACTTAATATCTAATCCTCTTACTCGGTACATCATTCCATGTACCACGTTTATTCATAGATTCACCATTGAGACGTTGCATTGGGCGGTGAAACAGTGGACGGCACCTTTTCGTGCCTGCTACTTTCTTTGAGCCCGTCCGGCATTGTCCGGCGTGTGTAGATCCTTGAACTGTCTGCCCATAAGTGTTTACAATTGTACAATTCACCACCTCTATGACATGTATGACCAACATCCTGACGTTCCTGTAAGCTCTATTCAATCTGAATTATATATCTCTGAAATGTCTCAGTTCGTGTTGCAAATCATTTGTTCCTGGGAGAGGTATAACAGTGATTACATTAGGAATACGATAGTTGGGGACTGCATGACTGTTTACAATTCGATGTAAAGGTATATGACACCGGACAAGCTAGCTAGGCTGACATAATTACTCCAGTGTCAAAAAGGTCCTCTATCCTACCTCAACTCCTTAAGGGCACACAATCACTTGCAGCCTTTAAAGAGTTAAATCACTCACATTGCAACCTCTATTCTTATGCTCATCATTCAGCTTAGTTGACTGTGCACAATTATGCTTCAAATCTTGTTCGGTCCTGTGATCTCTATCCATTCGCGAACAAACGGTAGAGGCGATGCTCGAACCGGCAACTTCCAGATCCCAAGCGTGCCCCCATGTTTAAAGTGAACTCTCCAATGACAATGACATTATACATGTACATGTACATGCACAACTAAATGTGCATATATCATTCACTATATTCTCGCTTTCTCTCCCTTGTTTTGCAGATATCACTGAACCTGACCTTACTATAACCGACGCCTGCAGTAACACGTACTACCCCGAAGTAGATAAGTTAGTGACAATCACCTTGACCATTTCAAATGATGGAGATGTCGACGTTGCAGCGGCCACAAATTTTATAAACCCAATAATGGGTACATATCCACTGCCAGAGGGTACAACAGGTCTGGACGATCAAATGGATCTGTATCTGATGATGCCCGATGCAAACTGGCAAGTCACTAGTGGTTCTTTCGACTCTGCTATACCCGCCGGTGGCAGCATCACTGTTACGGGCACAGCAACTTTAAACATTGTGGAAGATTATTGTGAGAGTTTTGCCCAGTATTGTTTTGCCTTTGAACTTTCACAGACCGCCCAAGATGCCGGCATCACAGCTGGTGACGACGACACCATGGTTGGGCAATGCATTGACTTTACTCCTAGTACATCTACTTGTACATCGGCTAATGCTGGAGAGCTGGACTGTAGTAAGTACATAATTATGGAGATTTAGACTTCAGACACTCACGTGTGACTTCTAATATTCATAACAAATTAAATTTGATATCATTCTAATATATATTGTGTTACAAAAGACTCGGCAAAGCACAACACAACACAACACAACACAACACAACACAACACAACACAACACAACACAACACGACACGACACGACACGACACAACACAACACAACACAACACAACACGACACGACACGACGTACACGACACAATAAAAAATAGGACAGGGCACAACACAATAAAACATAACACAAAAAAACAGTACTACTTACATGTAAAAAGCATAATTTGTTTCTCTTATGATTTCACAGCGGGTCCACCAGAAGACGGCAACCAGCAATTACAGGCTTCTCACGTCATCATGACCTTCTTTGCATTCGTCGCCTTTATGATGTTCTATCGTTAGTAGACTACATCTGAGAAAATCTACGTTCTTGGTTGTATCTTACGCATCTTGTTTATATACATTTGTATAAATTTTGTGTCATGTTTCCCATTCACCTGTAGTTATCAAAACCGATTCACTAAATGTGTAATTTTGAGTAAAGTTGTTAAGAGTCTTGCAAGCTAAATATTCCAAATTAGTGAATTTATGCTATCTATTAAAGTAGAGATTAATTTGTAAAAGCAAAGTTGTATGATATCATACACCAATAAAGCTTATATTTGAGCATCATTTTGTTGCCATAGCAACCTTTACACCTTGGCCTACGAAGAATATACAATACTATGTGATCGTTTCAAATGGCTGTAGTCTCATGATGTCGAATGACGGATAAACACGTGGTCAACTAACTCTACAGTTCAATACTGGTATTCAAACACTTTTCTGAGTGCAGTCACAACACGTTGTACACCTCATTGTTACTCGTTCTATGCAATATATTACACCGACGCAATTTCGATACATTGAAGTATGAATTAATCGAATTTTGTTATGCACAATATATGCTATGAATAAAACTGGTGTTTTTCAACATATGTCACTGTCTAAATGTGTGTGGTGTGTGAGCGGAAATGAGTAGATGATATCAACGTACACCATATACCTTAACAATTTGAGATATACAAACGGTGTCAGAAACATATCGATCCAACAACATGCGGCAAGGGATCGATCATGCCACTGAGTGTTAGCAACTCCGCAAAGACATTTGATGAAAATGATCATATGCCTTGATATATTTGTCGACAATTTTGTCTACTGGCAATTTCCAAACATAATGTTCAATTAAGAATATTTTGAAGAATCACAAACATATACAATTTAAGTAGCCTCGCTATGGCAACTGTCGTTATGGTAACCATCATCATAACGCATACTTCGATATGTAAACCAGTGTATTCTTCATAGTCAAAGGTGATCTTGATATTCACAAAATTCCACACTTTCAACGAAATGCGTAAAACAGTGTTCAAAACTAGGTATGTCGTGTAAAATAGTCAAGGAATATGTTTCCAGCACAAGAGCTGACTGCCAATGATTATATAGCTGTCACAACATTCAAAATGAAGGTAGATCCACAGTGACCTGCCCTACTTTATTGCAAAACAAATCTCGATCTCATGATCCGAGTGACCTCGCGCTGTCTGAGAAGAAGTAAGAAATTGGGGTGTAGATTTTACACTTCGATTCTTTTCTTTTTATACATGTAAGCTTTATCCAAATATTGAAAGGCTGTTTTAGAATCAGTAGTGAGTGTTTAGAATACAGGGTGGGAACACAGTACTTTCAGTGAGTGAATTGTATATGAACAATAGTCAATGCACAAGGCTTGCTTAATAGTAAGTTTATTCAAACAGAAGTCCAAGCCATGTAGCGACGTCACGGTTGTCATGACACCAAGTGAAACCAGTCGTAGAGGGCGTCTGAGTAATCAATACTTGCCTGCGCGCTTTCAAAAGGGTGTTGCTATGGACGAGGAAATGTACACATTGGTTGATTTTACTTTCACTATTGAAGCAATGCAATTTTCATATTACCATGAATGTCATGTCAATAGCAAAATAAATTCTCGTTGACTTTTCTCCGTGAAGATGAAAAATTTGATAAATCGTATCCTCAGGTACATTGTACATGGCGAATTGAACATCCGGCAATGCCGTTTTACCTTGGCAAATATTGTGTCTTGAAGGAAACGTCACAAGGACAACCACTGCAAAGATTTTACAATATTCTGTAGGTTACTTATTTCTGTGTTTGTTTCTTTGTTTATTTTTTTTTTCAAATCGTTTTAATATAGTTAAATGTTTGATTTCTTACTGTACATCTGTATAGCTAATTTGGTAAGTCGGGCACCACGACTGTCATCGCCATGGTAACAATATGTATGTAGTTATGGTAACCAGTATGCAATGAAGTGTACGTGCATTTATGATAAACAAAGAAACACGACCTACAAATTTGTTATGATAATATTAAAACTCGAATGATCAAGCCTTTCCCAGGACCCCCTTTCAATGATATTAAGGTGCGGAGTGGTTTGTTTGTTTGTTTGGTGTTTATGTAGCTTCTACGATATTTCGTTTAATATCCTTTCAATTTATGAATTGATTTTTCAATTATCACTTTTATCAAATCTATTTTCTACCGTCTTTTCTACTCAATTAGAATGATGGTATATGTACATAGAATTCTTGTCATTCGAGAATTCAGTTCGACAACAATAGCAAGATCTCACAAAATAATATCTCCAGGCACTCCATCCATTATCGTTTTCTTTACCTAGAGAACCGTTACTCAGGCTCCGGTATGCGATATGTATCTCCCATATTTGTGACATCACCATGCACTCCAAGCTCGTTTTGTTTACCTAGACTATGTTACCCAGGCTACAACATGATGTGTTTTTCTCAGATTCATTTGAACAAAAGACTTAATACAAATAATGCACTTTCAAAGTTCACCCACAGGAACAGCAAGATTTGGAACACCATGCCAAACAACGCAAAAGAAGCAGACATCGATTACCAACATATGCAAAAGCCACTGGCACGTTTTGGAATACGCATTGCAAGTCACCATGCTCTTGATCGTCTCTTTTCTTCTTCTTTTTTTTAAATCGAGTTTCTTTCATTAAGTAACCGTACCTGCATTTTATTATATTTTTAACGTAAAAGGTGACAGAATTTTGCAACCTACATTGATAATTATCGTCAACAGTCAAGTTTTCGAGCAAACAGAATGATAAATAATAACAAAGTAAATGTTGTTATCAAGGTCATTGAAAATGGATCTGGCTTGTACAGTTACTAGCTAAAACCTTAGTGCCTGTGTGAATTGATTTTTATATGATCTGTTCATAAACCTAGAAAAGACTCTGCAATGACGTCATAAGAATAATATTCTGCGAATTATTCCTTACCTGCAACCTTTTACCTCCAAATCACCATGGCAACAGTTCTATGATTCCTTCAATTTGGGTTTTGAAGAGTTAGACCCATACACAGGGAACCTTGTACATTCTAGCACTGGGATGTGCACATCCTAGTGCTAGGAAGAAGAGCACAGCTACATGTATTTACCAGCTGTGTGCCCCACAGTCCCGTTACAGGGTATATTTTTCCACAGCCCTGGTACATGGTTGTGAACAATTTGCCTGTTGGTATAGATGTGGAATGCCGCCTCTGTGCCACGACTGTTTTGCATATCCCAGTTCCATAGCTGTGTACTGCATACCTAGCACACAGTTGTGCACATACATGTAACAGCTATGGTGGAATAATACTCTGTCATCTAGCAACCCTTTTGTGGCAATCATCACTCAGAGGGTGACGCATAATTGATAATTAATCAAATTTGTCGCAAGGAATTCTTTCGTAGATTTCTGAAGCTGGGTGGGTGATTTAAGGGTTAAAGTCCTTTTCACCAGACATCACTGGAACTGTACATCACGTCACTCTATCACGTGTATGTTTTTATTCGTGCTTGAAAGATTAGAGACAAAATACAGACGCACAGTCAGATCTAGCGATGTCCGATTGGGGGGGGGGCTTGACAGTCTCAGAACGATTTCCACAGCTACATGAACTTAACAGAAATTCATAGCATGAATCAAGCAAAATAAATGCTTAACGAGAAAACTTTTTATTTTGCTCCAAACTATTTCTGTTAAAAAGTTCAATTTCATCGTCGTCATCGTCGTCTGTTCCTGATGAACTAAATTGTGTACCTCCTAGTGACATTCTACGTTGTTTTTGTAGGTTATCGCGGAGATCGCCGACAGGCCTTGGCTGTGGAAACTGTTCTCTTTTTGTTGATGGTGATGCTTTGGTCATAGGTGAAGACATGGTCTTGATCTTGCCAATATTCTGCGAAAGAAAGAAAATTACAATCAGATACAGTATCGTTTGTTTGACAAGTGATCGTCAGAAAACCACCTTCTTTTTCCGTTAGTATTTCTAGCCGTAATCACAGACAGGAAGATCTTCTTACTTGTCTGTGCCGTAATGGAGGAGGGAGGGGCACAGAGATTTGGTACGTTAGGTTTTTACGTCTTCCTATCACGTTACTAAATTTTCAACTTCAAGCAAACTTGTTATTTGTGAACGGTGTTGCCCTATTGTATGGATTTCCGATAATATATGACAAATTTCCACTCTGATAGGTTCACAGACTGTAAGCGACCGTATTGTAACGAGCACTTTGACTGAGGCTCCGCATCTTGCTTTCACAGGCCCACGCCCTCAACGACGAATATTCAAGTTTCAGACTAACAGTCGTTTATATTATGTCGCATTCAGTTCAAGCAGCGAGGATAAATTAAATGTATATGGGGTGGGGGCGGGGGCAGGGGGAGTATAGACAATGTACCTGTTTTGCATGTTCATGTACACCCCAAAATTTAGACTTTTCTTTTGCCTTTGCTTCTCTCCTCCTAACGAACTCTTTCCTTAAAGCCAATTTATCCAAACATGTAGTGACCCATTGAAGACAGCCAGGTGGCGTTATCACTCCTGTCTCGCCACTCTGGAAAAAAAAAAGACAGACACAAAGCGGTCGTTGATGGCGCTCGAGTATAATCTGCTATACTCTACTCGTTGTGTTTTACATGCTACATGTTACCTTATTACCTACATGTTACCTCTTTAGCTGGCTAACAGTAAAGTAACATCTTATAATGAGTTTTCAGCTACAATGCCTTTAGTGAAGCTTTAGCAACAATATAGAGATTATATCACTGAATCTCACACTTACGTACGTCATTACGTATACATTGACTGCATTTTCATGATTTAATAATGTGGACTGCATCTAAACAGCAAGGCACCTGCTACCTGGCCAACCATTCGAGACGTACAATTATCGAGCACATTCTGTTCACTTACCGTGCTCCGACAGCAACATAAAAGCATAAACAGAACTAAAACAATCACAATTGGCAATATTATGGCAGCCGTGTTTCTCGTCTTTTTAGCTAAATGCAGACTCTGACGTCGCAGAGGATCTCCGGCATCAAGATGCGACAGTTCCCAGCGATCATCAGCGTTGAGGAGCTGAAATGAGATATAAATATTAATTATTATCAGCCTAGCCTATACTCTAACATTCCAAATTGTACTTGTCACTTGTTTCGTTTGCTAAATTGAGTTGTATAATGCACTTATGGGATAAGTGTTACTCATGCATCTATGTGCAAACAGAAGAACTGGGATTTATACAAACCTTGTATCGAGTTTTGTTGTCCATATTCATGTCCAGGGTATCTTGTAACTCCATTCTAAACATGAAGGAACGAATAATATACGTACGTTCAAAGTATAGAGGACTGCATGTACAGAGCAAATTGTTAAGTATTACCCCAGACCACGAACAGTCGTACATGCAATACACATACAATTAAATAATCACAGGTATTAAAGCAAACGAAAATACAAGGAAAAGAACCGAGTGGCCCAAAAGAACATTGATTTCACACATATAACCCAACCATCCACCCAGCAATCCATCCATACATCTAAATATGCATACATGCATGCATGCATGCATGCATGCATACATACATACATACATACATACATACATACATACATACATACATACATACATACATACATACATACATACATACATACATACTTACTTACTTACTTACTTACTTACTTACTTACTTACTTACTTACTTACTTACTTACTTACTTACTTACTTACTTACTTACTTACTTACTTACTTACTTACATACATACATACATACATACATACATACATACATACATACATACATACATACATACATACATACATACATACATACATACATACAAAAATACAAAAATACAAAAATACATACGATCAAACAAACAAACACTAAAGCAAAGAACAGCGTACTCGCTGCTATGTAACTCTAGCACACACAATATACATCAAACAAACAAACATTCAAGAAAAGAAAAGTAAATTGAACCATTTCCTTTCTTAGGCTTTGACATTTGACCTGTGACCTACATTGTGCACTTACCTATTCCACTCTTCGTTCATAGTTGGGAAGAACTTCTGGATAAAATCGTCCATACGAGATTCAAAAATTCTTAGATAAACATTTCGTTTATTTTCATCAGTTAGCATGTGGATACGTTTGGTTATATTCTTTGCATATTCAAAAATAACATCTCTACTGTCTCCCTTCATTGCTTTTCCTAGGATAACTATATTCCCATTTTCGAATTTTGGTGGTACCAACTCTCTCAACGTTACTGCAACAGTTAATTTCTTGTTTCTCCTCTCCTTCTCGGGCTCGTCTGCAATACAGAGTGTTGGAGTTCAAAGGTTCCCGCTTCATTAATATCGATTACATGTGAATTGTGGGATAACATATCGATAATATTAAGACATTTACGGTAGCCTAAATCATAGAATTTAATGTATATCCACACTGGCAAATGTACAAGTCTTAATAACTTGTTATTATTGGCTAGATACGTCACTATTCTTAATAATTTATTACACCGCGTGATGAGCCAGTCGGTTGACAGGCTATATTTGTAGCCAGTAAGATCCACATCCGTCCCCCACACGTTGATAGCGAGTATTTTGATATAGATTAAATGTATCTGTAAAGCACGCCCTCGACGTCTCAGTGGAAACATGCGTCACTTCAACTTCAAAATGACAACGAATATATCGTAAAAGTTAAAACATTAAGAGATCGGAAATCAAACAAAAACACTGGCATATATAGGTCACACATTTACCGATGAGATATTAACACGACGTATTTTGAGGTCGACATCATCGCTAGATGGAAACAAGACTAGAAATTGCCATAATGAGTGTTTTTAGCTGCATAGATCTCATGATTAGTTATGGGACATTGTTCAGTGTTTGCACTTACCACACATATGTGAAATTTCGTCGTCACATTTAAGAGTGCTAGGTACATCCATAATTTGTACATTGATAGATTCAAATTCTTTTTTCAAGTCCAACCAATCGCAATTACAGGAAAATAAGCTTTCAGACAAATATCTGGGGAGAGGGAGGAGGGATGGAGAGCGAGAGAGAGAGAGAGAGAGAGAGAGAGAGAGAGAGAGAGAGAGAGAGAGAGAGAGAGAGAGAGAGAGAAGAGAGAGAGAGGGGGGAGGTGAGAGAAAGAGAGAGAGAAAGAGAAAGTGAGAGAGAGAGAGAGAGAGAGAGAGAGAGAGAGAGAGAGAGAGGAGAGAGAGGTATAATTCTAACACATGTAATATGTAACTATATATATGTGCCATGTGTCTTGGGTTACTGTGCGTCACTCTGTCTATCAGGCTGTCTGTCTGTCTGTCTGTCTGTCTGTCTGTCTGTCTGTCTGTCTGTCCGTCCGTCCGTCCGTCCGTTGGTCTGTGAGTGGTATGATATGTTTACCTACCATAGAGCCTAAGCTAATGCAAAATAACGATTGAATCACCGTGTACTTACATTTGACCCAGGTGAGGCAGTGAATGTAAAGATAACACTGACAGAAATATACTACTTTTCAAATCTACGTCCTTCAACGACCTGGCAAAATGAAACAGAACAATTAATAATGTTTAGTCCTTTACTTCCAGATATCATTCCCCAACTTTTTTCTTCGTTCAGCCAAGGAAAATAAGAGTGACCTAAGGGGGCCTTATCACTATAATCGCTAGACGAGTAATGACAAAACCCTTAGGTCACGAATATTGTCAGACTGAACGATGGAATATGTTGGGGAATAATACTTCCTCAAGCATAATTTATGGAAAATGGCGAGTTGGAACACTGGGATTCATATTTCGAGCACCGCAAGCCAGTGACGTCGGTAAGTGACAAATGTTAACGTAAATGTGGCACATTAAGAACAATAATATCGCATAGGACAACTACAGCTACGAAGTGTCATGTGTGCTTACGGTGACATATACGTATATATCCCCCCCCCCTCCAAAAAAAATAAAAAAATTACGAGCATACATGTACATTTGGTAAGAGTTCGAATGCAACTGCTTTCGACCACTTAGCGATATTGAGAGGAAACATAAGAGTAATCCATGTGGTCTAGTAGCAGGGTTTGGACTCAGTATTACTAATACATTGTTTCTTTTATGTATAATTAATGTATACTTACAATAGTCGAAGCTCTTTGAGTGGTAGAAAGGTGTTTTCCTCAATAACTTCGATATTATTATTATCTAAATATCTGTCATAGACAAGAAATAAGAAGTTAGAGAGAACAATTATGATCGCTATACACACTGTATACTGAGAAAATAAAATGAAGACAAGAATGTTACGATAAAAGTGGAGTGATTTTTGCAGGATAACTATTTGAATAATGGAGAGAGGAAGGGAGTGACGGACGGAGGGAGAATGGATGAATGGACGGACGGACGGACGGATGGATGGATGGATGGATGGATGGATGGATGGATGGATGGATGGTTGGATGGACGGATGGATGGATGGATGGATGGATGGATGGACTGATGAATGAAGGACGGTTAATGGAAGGGGGGAGAGAGGGATGAAGGGAGGGAGGGACGAATTGAAGGATAGATGGATGAATAGATGAAGGGGGGGTCGGAGGATGGAAGGATGGACTGTAACTTTAATAAAACCACATGATAATATTTTGCATAAGAAGTGTTATATGTAAACTTAGTTATTATGATCAGTTCATACTATACTTACAAATGCTCAAGATTTGACAGACCTTCAAACATTCCATTCGTCAGGATAGTCAATTCATTATGCATCAATTCCCTACAGTAAAAAAAGAGGAAGATTTAAAAATTCTGTCTAAAAGATCAAAACCAAAAACAACAACAACAACAACAACAACAACAACAACAACAACAACAAACAAAAACAAAACAAAAAAGAACACGAGATCTAAAGTTCTTCCTTTGATAAGACATAGAGAAAATGTTTGTAGTGACGGTAACATTTTCTCTGGCGTTAAGGGAGGGATACTTACCATCCTGGCAGAGTCTTGTTAATCAAACTGGTAAATTTATTCATATTACAAACAATGTGAAAGATCGTTGAGAACAGCGACAGATATGTTTCCGTTTCCGAGATCTATCAAGCGTCTCCCCATACAAATAAACGCCACATATTCTAGCATATGCAGGGAGGAGGGGTGCACGCACTACTCTGGGAATAATGTAAACTTGGTTAACCAGTAAAATCCTTCTCCGGTGTCAAAGAAGTCAATTTGTGTTTCCATTAGTTCATGATGTCATCAATTGTAATGAAGACAAACAATTGGAAGTCTAAACGTAATTAATCGACATCGTTTCACACAGTGTATCTTGGAACCAGAATATCGACCCTTCCGATGTTTGCCAGTGGACGATCTATTTCCCATAATGCACCAGTTAGGATGTTTTGTTTGCAAGCTCTCTGTCGAAATTGTTCTTATATCATATAGCGAAACGTCATCTACTTTCTTGTATTTGCTGGAAGATGTTCATATCATTCCAGTTGTTAATCTTTGAAATAAGGTCCAATTTTAAGGTATGAAAAACAGTTGTCTGACCTATAGACGTTGTCTCGAACAAAAAGAATTATAAATGGTCTTATGATGTATTAGAATATTCATGGTTCCGCTGATAAGATAACAATGTAAAAACCGGGGACTCTATCCCCGGCCTTTAAACTTACATTTTAGTGATCGGACTGCCGTGATTGTTGGTTGTTGATACAAACGCCCCCTTTGGTATGTACTCCAGCTGGTTATAAGATAAATCTCTGCAAAAAAAAGCCGTGTGTCAAGGGTTACATTTCAAGAACCGCAGCATGGGTTAAAATATCATCTTTACTTTATTTCTGCTCTGGAAATAGATACAACCACACAGAAACCAACAAGAAACGGCACATCCTACATTTGTAGGATAACAAGATTGAATAAATACAGTTTCTTGCCACATTTTTGTCTAAATGAAATAAACTAGTGTGCCACCATACAGACATCAAATGCAGACGTCAAAACATCAATTGATTCCCGTGATTGGTGGCGCTCTTTATAATAACAAGTAGTGGAGTGTCACAGTTGGAGTATTGTGACGGATTTCTACTAGGCGAAACAATGCATTTCTCTTGAAATTATGAATATCATTGATTTGCATTGAACAGAGATGAACAATTATATGAGACTATTTCGGGGCGTGGGGGGCTATTTGTAAGAAGTGTGAATTGTTATTTGCAAACGCGCTTGCCTTTGTGGCCTTTCTCATCTAATATGATCGCTTGTCCATTCCCCATATAATTAATCCTCAATACATGAAATCACTGGCTTTAATTAAGTCCACTTACACTTCTTGGAGATTTGGTAAAGTGCTAAATAGAAATGTGTCCAAAAAACGAATGGCGTTGTCTGCAAGCAATCTGAAATAACAGGAGAAATAGTATTATACAAAACATATTTACAATAAGATATTCTTCCTAATATTTTCATCGTTCAGTGGTAGTATACCGTATTACTCTAGTGTGTTTCAGCCAAGGAAAATACGAGTTACATGCTTAATATAAATTTAAAGGGGTGGAACTTGAGTTGTAAGTATGAGCATAATCATAGTCTTCCTTGTCTGTGGTAAGACCTGCATGTGGTAGAAGTACGTACATTCAAAGTTTGTGTGTCTGCCACTGGAAGCTATCGTAAAGTAATTATAAACACTCATAATCAAGGGTCGCATGAATACATCAAGGGTATATACATGCGGGTATACATGCAACGCGATTGCAGCAAGCGCACTGTGAGCGTTTCTCTCATGTTGCATACAAAAATATTATTATTATTATTCTCAGTATTTAGAGAACGTTAAAGTATAAATCGGTGTAGACCCAAACAGTGTGTCAAAGTGTATGCCTATTCACGAAAACAAATCCGTGCAAACATTGATGAGAAGTCAAATCCGTGCAAACATTGAGAAGTCAAAGAGCTAGATTGTGAATGTTCAGTAGCTATCTTACCAGCTTTATATATAAGATTATCTTTTAAACAGAAAAAATAAAGAAGGTCCTTTGTATGTACAATTAATCTGTAAGGTAAGCCGTGACGGGGCGCCCTCACACATCGGTCAACCCATCCCGAGAGAGGACGTATCTTTCAGTCTAATGTACACTGTATATTATAGGCCTTGGTCTATTTCTGCAGATACATTGTATTATAATGTAAGGGTACATTGATGGGACCCAGTATGTGTACAAACCGCACTGTGACATGTGAAACCTACAATTCTGTCATACCTCTCAGGTTGTTGTCAGTATTTGGTACTATATAGCAGACGAACTACCAGTCCTGCGTGCAAACGGTGTACGGGACCCGATTCTGGCAATGTCCCTTAGAAGGGAAGGGGGCATTGTAAAATCGAATTCCAAGTTACACCGTCTGCAAATAGGATAACGAAATACATACATGTTTAACAGTCTACGTCGTGTTTAGGGCGCCCTCATGCATTGGCCAACTCCATTAAAAAATTTTGAGGGCGATGTGACACGACGTAAGTATTACAGTCTGAACGGTAATGAATAATTAATATACGTACAGTTTTCTTAACTCACGAAGGCCACTGAAGAAACCTTGCAATAAAATCTTCAACTTGTTACTCTTCAGATTTCTGCCAAGAGTGAACAAAAACATTTGAAAAAAGAACCAACCGAAGACCATCATATTCAAAGTTTATCAAACTGAATCATTATCCGAAGTAACAGCGACGTTGTGTGGGTGTTTTCGTTGTCTGCGTAGATCAAAACACAATCTTTCTTCCATGTATTCTCGATAGTCTAACCTGTTCAAATTTTGACGGAAGTCATGAGGACGTAGGAAAGGTTCGTATCCCCAGTCACCCCCCCCCCCCCCTCCTCACGGCCTTGATAGGAACGTTCGTCTTACTCCCATTGATTTTTTTGAAAACGATAGCTACAAATGAACCCAGGAATGAGTATTTCTTTTGCAATGTATATTTCCGACGACAATATTATTCTTCCTTTGAATTTTCTGGATGTGTCTGAGTACTAGGTTTGATATCAAGGCTTCTACGATGGAACAGTTCAATTTATTAAAGTCACCAAAATTCATGATACTTACAACACTTCGACATTTCTGAGTCCCGTGAAATCTCCAGTGTGTAATTCCTCGATTTTATTTCCTTCGAAATTTCTATAAGTGGGGTATGTAAGAATATGTCATAAGCAACAATTTAGTACAAATTCCTGTCATAGAATAAAATAATCACAGGCTCTTTTCATCTATATCAGTTGCTGATATTCTTGGTAATATAATTACTAGAATTACCAGTAATCAGTTATGAGCATTATTCTTAATTAATGTAACCTGCCATGCACACCCAGACACACACACACATACACATACACATACACATACACATACACATACACATACACATACACATACAAATACACAATACATACACATACACATACACATACACACACACAAATACACAATACATACACATACACATACACATACACATACACATACACATACACATACACATACATACACATACACATACACATACACATACACATACACATACACATACACATACATACACAAAAAATATACATATAAACACCACAACCACCTCTTAGAAACTTATTCAGAGACCAACAAAATGATATGAGCTATGTTTATCCCGTTACGTTGAAAATAGAGTTTGTCAAATAGGGCGCACCACGCAGTTGAATTACAGGGACTTTCCTCCTTGTCTGTAAATTGTCTTAACTCATTGAGAACAGTATTTGATATGAACGAAGTGAAAATGATAAGTGAACAAAGTAATCAGATCATCCCAGTATTCCATCAGCAATATTATAGTTAATCAGTAAGGATAAGAAAACAAAACAATAACGTCGATAAATGAAATACTTGTCAAATCCAAAACGTTAGTGCATACGTACACTTCTATGATCACGGATAAATCGTGTTGATACAGTTTTTCAGGAACTCTCTTCAGTTTGTCGCCGGTATCTGACTGGCATGACAGTACGCCATCTTGACACTGACAACGAGTTGGGCAATCAGCCAGACAGGACACCGACAGTACAAGACATAGACCAATCAAATACAACCAATCCATCACCTGGAGGAAAAGAATCATTGAATGTAAAATACAATATATTACAGGGACATGGTACTGATCTGAAAGTGTGTCCTTATAATATTTGATTCATACTGAAATCACATATGATTTGGGACACATGCTAGCATGGCTTTTAATAGGCAAATTGAATGAACGATAATTATGACACATTACAGAGGAGTGTTGCACTTGACAGACTGTACAAAAATACCCTCACATATACAATCCATGCAATATCTCTGAATGACAAAATAATAACACACACGTGACAAAAATAACTGATGCAATAACGACGGCACTAAATAGTCAAGCATAATACAAATTACATATACTATAATTGTATTATTAAATTATAATGTACATTGTATTTTTCTGACATGCTTACCTAGATAGATCCAGCGGTTGTCGTGCGTACTCTTCTCTGCAATTCAACGAACTAAGCCATATTTGTGGACGTAAACCTATACTCTTACGAAATTTCGAACTAACTGACGGTGTGGAGCCGCCAACGCGCTTTGACTACAGTAAAAGAATCACTTCTATATGGAGAACGTAGATCAAGCGCGCGAGAGTTCCATAGAACCGAATCATTTGGTATCTTGATGAACCCCCAGGAACCCCTGAGAACATATACACGCGTTGATTTCAAAGACTGTCTCAAAAACTGATAGTACGCGATCAAAGACCATTTTCGATTTTTTTCACGAAACTTGTCTGTCACCAAACACCTATGCGTACATGTCTAGTATGCTTAGTCCGGTTTCGCTTCGGAAATCCTTTCAGGGTACATGTGAACATTGAATCACCAACTTTGTTTTATCATGTAAGAACCGGTGGGTAATCAGCCTCAGAAGACAACACTTCAAGTTTGCAAAGCATCGGTACTTCTTGACACACGGTACGTTCTTGACACACGTGAAACCCCTTGAAATTGGTAGAATTTTCAGAGACAGTGTTTTGACCTAGATAGAGGCCTAGACCTACACCGGACACTCCAACGACTTCTTATGAAAATGTTTTATGTAGCTGGTCATTGATAGTGGAAGTTGTCTTTTTTTTTCTTCAAAGGTTTAACATGAGCTGGAACTATAAACTTTTCTCGTGATCGGGTGAATAGGAAATATTTAATAAAATTACAGAGTATTGGTTTACCGAGGATGCATGCCCTGAACGGAATCAAACTGTATCATCGGATCTGGCGGCGTTTCCAGCGACAACAGTTTGGTGCTGCACTTTGGCCTAAAAAAATAATTGTTTGGTTCCCGTTACCATACAGTTACTCACAGGCTGTCAATCAAAGTCACTAGTTAGCGTGGCCGACGTTTCAAGGACACTGCTCGTCAACTTAAATTTACCGTCGAGTATTCTCAGTGGCGGGATTCGTCGACAGAATTGCGTTACACACTTATAGATATCCGACAAATCAAACAAAATAATTTAAGAACCTGTCCAAAAATAATCGGCTTGGCCAAGATAAAGGTCAGAACACACAATCAGATTGACATAGTTTAGAAGTAAATTGAGCTTTGATCCGGGGAGGGAGTATCTGGCTGGGTAATGGATACAGGTGCACCATGACAGATTCAAAGTAGACGCACTATACCAGGTGTCAAAAGTCTACATTCAGTCATTCTGGCAAAAATACAAGTCAGAAGAAAGAAAAACAAAATACTCAGTTCGCTTGTTGCATGCAATGTTATTAAACTGCAATTGGCACGTTTTTGTTTATTTGTTTGTGTTTGTGTTGTTGTTGTTGTTATGATTTTTTTTTAGTTTGCCCTTTTCTTTCCCGTTGAACTTTATCATGTTTATGTTCAGATTTAGACGGTATGAAAATGTTGACGTCCACCTAATCTTTGTGATTTTATAATATTAGCATCGTCATCATATATAGTTTGCAGCGATCGAGTGGAGCAGTTCTGACCAGATTACGCAATATCCAACAGACGGACATATTCAAATCATTCAATTGCACGCATAGGAGTACACCGTTTGATTTCTGATCGGGGGGGGGGGGTAAAAAAATCATGTTGCAGCCCAATAGTGAAAGTAAAAATTACTGACCAACCAAAGAAATTTAAAAGCTGCTCCACTTTCATTCTACTTCTGCTAAGATTTCATCAAGTGATGGTTTTTTAATCAATGTACTTGCTATGAAATCTTATCATTCTTATACTATACCATGTACTGTCAACCCTACAACATAACCATGCTAGCTGACAGCACAAACTTTTTGATAGTAAACCATAACAAAATTGTTAAAAAATGCTTCCAGAATACATCCTAAAAAAGACCAGTAAGTATGAAACTAACTATTAATGTTTATATTCATGACTGTTGGCAAACGCCGAAGCAGGACAAAACGCTGCAAGCATAATATAAAAATATTGCTGTACCTCTTCAAAGCAAGAAAAATGGCTGTCTAGTTGCTCTTGAAAAATAATTGCTGTTGGGGTGGCTAAAACAAAATTTAGTTCTTGAGTCCAAATCTTCTAACCCCCCCCCCCTCCTGAAATAGTTTACCCCTTATGGCATACATTTCAAAGGTCAACAATCCGATGTCAGACGCGAGCATATGATCATAATTATATGACTGAAACCTGTACGTACGTACGTACGTGAGGATAGAGGTAAGAGATGATTACAAAAACTGGCGTAAGCCGTCTGAAGGACATAGTATATACCGTCTGCAAGAAGGACTAGGGGCGGGGTCGGGGAGAACAAGGAGGGGGACAATGAGTCATTAACCCACGGGCACTAACCATCATGTGGTGCTACGCCCAGGGTGTCGGTGACTAGTAGCTGCAATAATTGTAGCGTTTTGCTGCGATTTTGAGAGGTTTTCGTCTGTTTTGGCGACTTTTTAAGTTTTGGTGTTTAACCCGCACCTAAACACCAAAACTTAAAAAGTCGCCAAAACAGACGAAAAAAACCTCAAAATCGCAACAAAACGCTACAATTATTGCAGCTCCGGTGACTAGTATCCCCGCCTACATTACATCGTCGAGGCACCTATTTACTATATGTAAATAACACCATGTCTATCTAACTACGTTGTGTGTTTAATCACATGATTATATGTAATTTCATAGGCGCTTGGAAACACGGGAATGAGGAACCATAAATTTTCTCTTATTTATTGACAAACCTGTCACACTCATGCAGCATATCGCTTATGTTCAACTGTACACAGAAGCTAACGGAAGACAGTTCGATTAAATTATTTCTCAGACGATGTACACAATGCTTAAAATGAACTGTATGTTGCGCTCAGTGTTTATTCAGTATTGTATATGTTGTCTTACAAATTATATAACTGTCTTTCCGTTTGTTTTCTGACATGTACTACGCGAGCACCAGACATATGCGAAGTACAAGTGACACATGTGAATAACTATACACACAAACATATAACAAATTGTAACGTGTGCAAAATGTGCAGGCGTAAAACGAGCGTTGTTTACCAGTCACATGCGTTACTGGCAACTCTCATGTCTGCACACTCGACAACGCGCGTACTGCCTCTATCTTAGTTTTCGCTTTCAGTTGTACCATTCATCGTAAAGGGGTCAAACGTCAACGACCCAGACATGTGATTACATCATGACTGTAGATGTGTGTTGTTCACGTATTTTCTCATCGTGGCAGAAAATGACCCGGGGACAGCTGATCCGGGGACTTTCTTCAGGGCCACTTTTTGTCACGAGCCTGTAGACCAAAAGGACCAAACTCTGTATGAACTCCTATACCTAGCAGGGATCAGCATGTGGGTAAACATTCTTTTTAAAAACTGTGCATGAAGTGCATGCCATGTTGAACTACAATGCCATTGGCGCTATTTTTGGTTTAAATATTGAAATTTTCTAAGGTATAGGCCTTTTTTGCGACTGGGCGAATAACGGCACTTTCGGCACTTTTCTGCCGCTATTACCCAGCCACCGGGCGAATAGTATATTGTTTGCCAATATTCGCCCAGCTGCTGGATTGATTGCTGTTGACATTCTTTTAGTCTAGTTCCTATTTGCCATCGTTACGATTTACACCTCCACTCACAGTTACAAACGATGTTGGCATCCAGAGTAATATTCCTTCAGTGCAACTCTATTGTGCTATTATAGTATCGTACTAGTAAAAGTGGGCATCGATATCATCAACATGGTGACAAGAGTTTCTAGAAGTGCATGCCAGGTTGAACTACATGTGTTACATCGCCGGAATTTCGAGAGAGATTGCAGTAAAAAGAAAATTGAACAATAGTTTTCACAAATGTCACATCATAGATCTTATTGACCAGATTTCTCAAACAAGACATTTTGGCGCGCCCCAATGAACACTCCAAGTGACTCCGTATTCGTACCATACACATGTTTCCGTTGCATTGATATCCGCCGTCACGTTGCTACACTCGTTCAACATGTTCAAACGATATATAAATTATAAATTTGACATGTTATAACCGCTACCTTAATGTGCAGAAACCACGAAAGAGAAGATATACACGAGGAAAAGGCTAACTCTATGGTAAATGTCAAATGGCCAGCATGTTTCGAATCGGGAAAAATAGTGCCCCGGCTCAGTACAGCAAGATCACTTTCACACTGTCAATCATATCACGCCACGGCAATTTCTGTTCCGATAGATTGCAATTTAATCATTGTACACGTTGGTGTTACATTAGTAGCCTATTAATAAAAGACGGTATATTATTGGTCATGGAACAGATACTTTTCAAGCAACGGTTTCATTGACAGATATGATTGATGGCTGGCTGGACGAACACGGTCAATCAGCCGCTAGCTAATAGCCTAAACGATTTGCAAAAGGCCGAATGTAATCCGAGACATTTAAATTTGTGACCTTAAAACAAAACAACATAAATCAATTAAAAAATAATACACAATAATTGATAATTGAATGTTTAATTTCTCTTATTAGGAAGAGATAAGAAGAAAATAGTACCAGTCGTCCAGTATGTCCACAAAGGTCAAAGGTGAGGTTGCACGATTCTGATTTTAGGTTTGGGCTTCGTTTTTTGTACGTTTTTAATAGTTTGAAAGTTAGATGTGCTGCTAATATGAATAACATTTTGAATAATTCGTTTCATTTAGGATTCCTTGAAAGGTTAAAAGATGGTGACAGGATCGTCGTGGCGGAGGGATATATCTTTCTATTTGAGCGAAGAGGTTATCTGAAAGCTGGTCCATTTGTACCTGAAGTTATATTGGACCATCCCGAACTAGTTAGGATTGCATATCAGGAGTTTGTACATGCCGGAAGTGACGTTGTGTTGGCATTTACGGTGAGTGCAACTTTGAAATAAGACGTTTTACCGTGTACTCTAATAACACATTAAATATATGCCCTCATCTTCCATGGCATGCGCACCCGCTGTCAGGGAACCACACTTTTGTCTTGTAGTTCGGCAGAGACCTGTCATAAAGTTAGAGATTTGTCTATGAAGAGTATTGTACATGTAGAACTTATCTACTATGAGTGAGAGAGAGGGGGACAGGCTGACAGACAGACAGACAGACAGACAGACAGACAGACAGACAGACAGACAGAGACATAGACATAGAGCGCATGAGGTAATAGTGTGGTCTAGTAGTTTTTACTTTTTTTAGTGCTAAGATCAAGGTCATATATTACTTAAATAACTTGTGGTTGATGTTGTATTTACTTTGTACTTAGTACTACGCCCATCGCGAGAAGATGCGATTGATTGGCAGGGAGAATGAAATCCTTAAAATGAACAAAGATGCACTGCGTATGGCACGTGAGGTTGCCGACGAAACTGGGACTCTAATGGCGGGAAACATCTGCAACACCAATATCTACGCTCCAACAAATAGTGCTGAGAAGAACCAAACCATTAAAGATATGTTCAAGGTATGTCAACAACGAATGTATGGTTGTGAGAGAGCACGATTGCAAAGATAATATCATTGATTGTTTTTCTATACGTTCAACTTGTTTTCACAGTTTGATGTTTTGTTTTCTAAGTTTCGTTTATGTTTTTGCTTTGCTCTGTTTCGATTCATTCTGGTTTTTTTCGTTTCGGTTCGTTTCGCTTAGTTTTATTTCGTCTTGTCGTGCATCACCGCACCTTGTTTACTTTCTTTTGTTATGTTCACTGTTTTTCATGCTGATTCTGCGAATTTGGGTCCATTGCTTAATACAAGCCAATAGGATGTTAGTAATGGGACATATTTTACTGGTGTATGTTCCCTGTTGGCATAGTTATTCTAACATAAACCTATGGATTTCTTCTGAATCATTACCTATTCAGAATCTGAGTACATCTCTACCAATTTGTAGAATAACTATATCAAAATTGAAAATGGTGATCAAATAATTGACCCTCTTTTATATTTCATAATATGACAATTTCAATGTTCCATTTCATTAATGCATACTGCAGGAACAAATTGAGTGGGCAGTTGAAGCAGGAGCAGACTACATTGTCGGAGAAACGTTTGCGCACTTAGGAGAAGCATTGATAGCACTGGAAGCAATCAAAGAAGCCGGGAAAGGTAAGAAATATCATTCCATGAAAAATACTAAGAAAATTCAGGGAGAACGAAAATGCACATACAACATCATATGCAATGATTGTGTTGTCTTTCATAACGGTCCTCCCAAGCTACGGATGATGTTCTCAAAAACTAAATTTGTGCGATTTCCCAAGGGACATTATAATCTTTGTAAGCCAATTTTTAGAAAGAGTAATAAGTTCACTTGTCTAGTGCTTGGCTAGAATCAGTTTACCTGTGTCATGCCACGCTCATCAGCTAACACGCACTGAAATGGGTTGGCTGATGCATAAAGACGCTCCGTCACAGCGTACCTTAGAGATTAGGTTATGATTTACATTGATAAATCTTATACTAAAATTTAATTTTGTTTGTTACATTTTTACCATGCATTCGACATAATGGGTGTCATTTCAAATTATCTTCTGTCGAATTATCTTAATAAATTTCATTTTTTTAAAATTGATAATTGCAACAAAAGAAAGGAGCAACATACCCTTTCTTATAGCATACAGACGTACCCATACTATCGCATTAAAGGATTTGCAAATTCACCATCTTGAATGTTGCATTATGGGAAATGTGGTATCAATCCATTGATAAACGTGATTCACCGCTATTGTAAAAAATCGATCATATTGTAAATACTAATACAGTCATTATTATCCAGACAGTTGCATGAAGCACTGTCATTCAATAAAAAATCCCAGAAAAGGTACCATTGGAACTCAAAATAATTCCTCTTTGCAGCTCTTTGCATATTAGCACGTCCACATTGGATTACAACCTGTATATGCTAATGTACTTCAATTTACTGTGTTGATAATAAGGTTTATCATCGGTTTCTTTCTTGTAGGTTTACCGGCCGTCATAACGCTGTCACCCGTAGCACAGCAGATTATTGACGGGAAATACTGTACACCTGACTCAGTACCGTATGCCGAGGTGTTTGAAAAGCTGTACAGTGAGGGCGCTGCTGTCGTCGGCTTAAACTGTGGTAGTGGACCAGAAACCACAGTTAAAATTCTGGAACAAGCTCGGACAACATACAAGGTACGTTTCCATATATCTCCTGAAATGAAAGATACTTGCTCTACAAGTTAACTATAAAGATCACTGCTTTATCTAAAGTTTTTGTTGCCTGCTGTCTTGTGACAATGTATATTTTGTATATTGAGCGGCCTGATTGGCCAATGGTGCTATTACAGTTTTCCCATTTCATCTCCGCAACCTCTCTTATGTTTTCTTTCGAAATCAGGGGCCTCTAGCTGCAGTACCGTTGCCATTCCGAACAACTGAACAGGAACCATCTTTCATGGCTTTAACCGACCCAAAGAATGGTGAGTAAAATATCAGCAAGCCCCACCCCCACCCACCCACACCATCTCAAATCTCAATCGTAATAATCTTATGGCCATAGTAGCTGTACTTCGTACCGTATAGTGTGATAAATTTCATTTTTATTTTCGACATACCGTAGTGATCGATCCTTGTCTACATCCAAAAATTACAATTTATTGAACAATGAGTCCTCAGATCTGTGACTGACCCTTGACTGTTTACATACTGACATCAATCCGTTGTACACAGTCCTATAAGCTACTTATCAACAATAAGTAAATTTGCCGTTCATATAGTTAGGACGATTGGGCTGTTTCCAGTAAAGGTTTGGAGCATTTTTCACCAAGCCAGAAGTACGAAAAATAGTGTACAGTTAAGTATATTTAATACTGGTGTTTTATCAAATACAACTCAACTATCATTTATATAGTATTTTTTAAAATCAAAAGCATACTAAATAAATATTTATTAACACCAGTAAAAAGTATCATACATGTAAAACATGGCCATAGGAAAAAATAGTTTACGTTTTGTTTGCTTTGACTTTACTTCTTATAAAATGTCTTTCTTTTAAGACTTCAAAGGAAATAGACTCGAAGGAGCCTTTCCTAATGTATTCCTACCACATTATGCACATCATACGACGAGAATCGCTAACCCATATTCCTGCCTGGAACATGGATGTTTTCTGAAGTGTGATAGATTATAACTACTGGGAGGAAGGGGTATATATATATATTGATGAAATCACGTCTTATCAATGAGCGTCACGTGTGGTTTTGTGGTGATGCTATCATCAACTGACACTTGTTGTCACACTATTTTTACAGGTGAAAGGTTATTCCCAACCAACCTAGAAGTTGCTTCCTGTTCAAGAACTGACATAGCAGAGTTTGGAGTTAAATGTAAAGAATTAGATATTCAGTACATTGGTATATGTTGTGGTAACGAGGCTTGTCTGACACGTACACTAGCAGAGCAGCTTGGTCGTGTAACTCCTGCCAGCCGTTTTAGTCCAGAGATGTCGAAGCACTGCGTCTTTGGTACTGATGATGCTGTCGACAAACAGAATAAAGAACACGTACGAGACATCATTGACAAAATGAAGAGTGGCTCAACCTGAGAAAGTTTCGACTATTTTGTTCCATCTTCGCTGATCAAAATGGAAATTTGCAAACATTGAAACGGCAATTTGAGAAATTCACAAGGGGCTTTTAAAACAATGATGATAAAGATGTATAATATTATAGTAGAATGTGGCAATAAAATTAATGGTTTCAGTAAAACTTTGTATTTGCAATGTTCGTATCGAGTACTTAAACAAGGTATATACTAAAAGGGTCGCCCTCACTGCATCGGAAATCGGCACAAATTCTCACTAATACTCAACATGTTCATCATATTATTGGCGTTCTATTTTCAACGTACATTCCCGTACAAAGACATCCCTATGTTGAACATGTAGCCAAATGTGGCATTAATTGTGAATACAGTAATTACAATTAACTATGTACTAAACAATATAAAATCTCTACGAGGCAATAGAACCAGTGACGACCGATTCACCGTCCAGTATATCAAACCATATCAAACCACACAGGATTGGCGATAGCGCCCTCTATGGTAGTAAGTTAAATCACTTCCAAACAAAATGCCATCTTTTCGGGTAAGGTTCTGTAGTATTGCGATAAGCATTTATTGAAGAAATATTGAAAGACTGCAGCTGTGCTATCATACACATTTTATGTTCCCAAGAACAATTTAGATAGATAGGAAACAGGCTTCCCACAGACAAGTCATTACAAATACAAACAACATCACATTCCTGTCGACAAGCAGGCATCAGTGTCAACACAGGGAACCATGGTCATGGAAGCATACTCGCACCTTCTTTGTTCCAAGGACAATGTGTACGTGTCTGTGTATTAGTGAATTGGGGTCGGATGACGTTGTTTATATTTGTAATGGTAATGGCTGGTCTGTGGCAAGCATGTTCCTATCTTTCTAAATTGTTCTTAGGGAACAGAAAATGTGTATGATATACAGTCTTTCGGCGACCCTTCGATATTTCTGCTGTAAAAATACTTGATTACGATTCACATTTATCAAAGGTTGGAAATACAGGTGTTTTCTTATCATGGGGATTATTTTAGGCATTAATAATACACAGTATACTCATGAATAAGATAAGGAAGTATTGATAGCTGTACCAATAAAATCTATAATAAGCTATCGATACTTTCTTATTACGTCTTGCCAACGTAAATTAAGCGCAGAATTAAACCCCATATTTTGACATTTCCAAAGATTAACCCATTTATATCGAAGTTGTGAAAGATTTTGATGTCGTGAGATTAATAATTCATGTTGGACGTCTTCAAGTGATAAATCGATGAAAAAGTCGATCTTGTGTGAATCGCTACACACGCCCTCATAAGGAAACGAATACCCTGAAAAAGTACGGCAAATGCATATTCAAACTTGCGAAAAACTGACGTGTAACTGTGAATGTCAAATAGGGGACTGAAGAATGCAGGGTCCAATATTATATGTTGCGTATCCGAAAATCTGTTTTAAAACCCTCAAAAAGAAATCAGAAAAATAACAATGGGGTTAGGGGTGCTTATGTTGATAAGATGATTTTTAGATGTTTTATAAAATAGAAAATTGCTATCAAATGCAAAATTGAAACCATATTTCAGTTACATCGATTCATAGCTTTTAAAATGTGACCTATCCACTGGCTAGGAATTTATATACAACTTTCAATGCACAGTATTAGACGTACGCGTTGACGTCACACACATACACATTACGGCTAACAGTGTCACGTACACAACACAAGTAATCTACCCACATGTTGGTACGAAGTACAATGAAAATGTCAAATTCACACAGTTCTGTTTACATTCATGGCTTCACAAACAAACCATACTACTGACAAGCTATTTACTATGTTTGATCACGCTGCCATCACGTTTTATCACCGTACCGTTGATGGTCACTCCTTCTTGCTGGCAGCGCTTTCACTGAAGTCGCCCAATGACAACTAAACTATTCACTTGTTCCACGTGCTTGTGACGCTCCCTACAAGAGCGCCCTCAACGTGTCAAAAGAACATCAATTTCTCTATGTACGTTTTAACGCTAGAAATTACAGTTTGTGTCATGTTATTCAGTCAAGTAGTCATGTCACGTTTTGCACACATCGATTACATGGTTATCTTACAACATTCTATGGTGGTTGTGTTTTCTTGAGATCAATCTAAATTAGTGGCATATTTGGTTTATTAACATCAAACAGGATTTGATTATGGCGATCCCCTTCGATTTGTTCTCTCTTAAATTCGTACTTTCATTATTGCTTTCATCTGAATTTTCTACACTGTATGTATTTTTATCTCTTCTTGTTTATATGTAATAGGTACAGGCCTAGCGAGACAGACAGACAGACAGACACAGACAGACAGACAGACAGACAGACAGACAGACAGACAGACAGACAGACAGACAGACAGACAGACAGAGAGGACAAATAAGAGGGGAAGGGGAGGAGATAGGGGCGCTTAGAGTCCAAAAGCCCATAATTTGTAAACCATAAAAATAACGATGACCATGAACAATGTGAAGTCACTTTTTCTCATGACATACATTAATTCGGGAGGTTAATATCCCCTCACGTATTTTATTCTTAGATTACAATTTCCATTACATTTTGGAAACGTACTGTATCAATTTCTCCAGAAGCATTTTCGCTGAAATCGTTACCCAAGACTATTATTTGTCCCATACTCTTCAAATCGTTTATTTGCCCCCAGGGTCTTTTAAATCCAATCTCATCCAGAAATGTAATAAGGAAATAGTACTTTCCTGAGATTAAACATGTTGGGATTACCTTGTGACTGGTGTTATATTAAACCTATACATGTATATGGCGTCATTGTTTGCCAACTCCCGTGAGATACACCAGGTGTGATAGACTACGTTATTGAGTTCAAACATCAATTGTCCTATAAGGCAAGCGTCACTCAACCTCACTTTCCGGTCGATGACAAGTTTACTATGTACACGTCATTCCAACTCAAAGTCAAAGATATCTTAGTATTTGTCCGTCCGTCTATACTATCGGTGTGTCACTCTCTGTTCCTGTCTGTCCACTCTGTCCCTGTCTGTCTGTTTGTTTGTGTCACTAGCTCTCCCCCTCTCGATCTCTCCGCCCCACTCTTTGTCTGCCTCTCTGTCTCCGTCTCTAAATATGGCTTTGTCGGGATAACGATATTACGTGTTCTCAGACATATTTCCTGGTATGTTCAATAAGAGGGGAATTAAACAACTTGCTCTGCACATACTTGGATTTTCAATGATAGAACGAAGTGGTTGTTGAGCCTTCGGTTTTCTTAGATAGACACGGAGTACAACAGTGATAACAGTGATAAGCTATTGAATGGACGTTGGTTTCATTATAGTCTCAGTCGGGAGTCCTCTCTGAAAGCTAGATCCATTAACTTGCAGTGTACTGTACATGTTTTGGGACTTCCAATGTTCACAATATATTGATCACAGGGTGATTAGAATAGCACAGCAGAGGAACTGCTATCACCCACTTGTGTAATCAACCACATCGAAGAACAACATACTTAGTTTGCATCTATCTAGTATAAAACGAAGGCTGGATTACCAGTGTCATAATTGCGGAGACCACACACTATGTCAGCGTGTAATTTTAATTCAACCGTATATACATATATCAAAGTAAACTTAACTGACTCAATGCTCTAGATTTGAATACAGTTCATAATGGCTCAGAAAGTAACATTACTAGACTTTAGAAGTTACCTTGACTTCTTGGCATCCTTTTTTACTTAAACGGAATGCATACAATGTTTTTTATCAGAGGTCACACATGTGTGTACAGTTAATACAATTGCAAAATATCAATAGAAGGTATGTTGATAGGAAGGAGAAAAATAACGTTTGGCATCCTTTTTTACTTAAACGGAATGCATACAATGTTTTTTATCAGAGGTCACACATGTGTGTACAGTTAATACAATTGCAAAATATTAATAGAAGGTATGTTGATAGGAAGGAGAAAAATAACGTTTAGAATATTTAAATAATTACTATGGCAATACGTCTTTGTTGCAACCTCATAATGGAGAGTCATTCACGATAGCATATAAAAACTGACTGAGATAATTGATATGTTGGTATATATATATATATATATATATATATATATATATATATATATATATATATATATATATATATATATATATATATATCGGATGAACACCAATTCATAGGTGTACAACACTAGAACTGGAAAGAAAACCTTTTCCATTGTATCTGTAGTTAGCGATATTGTAATTTGTTAAAAGCCGGGAGAATTATAGTGAGTCTTTTTACTAACTATTTAGATATGTATACTGCAGAACTACAAAAACACTGAATATCAATGTTTTTACTTAATTAAAAGAAATATAATCTTTATAATTGTTCCTGCGGTTATGCCAAACTATATTTAGGAACATGTTTTACGCTTTTTTAAATTAGAAGGAATTGCCTTAGAGAGACGTTAACTGATAATTCTATAAGTTTTCGTCTGTGTTATCGTCATTTATTGACACATTATAGTTTGGAAATGATGATCCTGCGGAATTTTAAAATTGGAAAACGATTGGGGTCCATGTGATGGTGTTACATTTCGTTTGATAGCTTTGCTGTAAAGAAAGAGTGTGAAGCCGACATCATTAATTAGTGAACATATTTGAATTATTGAAACAAACCATCAAAGCTTCCTTATCAAGTATCATTACGGCACCTATTCACTGTTAACCAATCAGGATCCTTCGGTTTGGATGTCAAACGCTTTCTAACAGAGCAGGTGCAGTTAATGAGGGAAATGAAACTACCATCAAAAGAACTATTGAAAATTGCTCCAATTCACCAAGATGTTCTCATGTAATGAAAAAGAAAATTATTATTATTGTCTATCATTGGTTAGGGAACATTTAAGTGCGTGACAGTAAATTCCCTCAAAATTTGAGAAAGACGAGCTAAATTTGACTAAGATGGCTAGCATAGTATGATTAAAGAGACCAGGTAGAATTTGAAATATATGGCAGCTTACACCATACTGTAAAATTTATCAATACCATGCTCATTTTGTAATTGATTTTATACTAAATTTGATATTTGATTAATACACTTATGCTCACCAACTCATATTCAAATTCAAATAGTGGCCATGGTAGTGTTTTCACATCGAGTGAAATGTTGACGATGCCTGAAACCAGCACAAGCTTTTAAAGGCGTGTAGTGAGCTTCCTTAGGTGGTATATAGAACTGAATTGAATATGGGTAGTAATGATAAAAAAATATGAGAATAAGAGAGCATGGTTTATAAAACTAAAATGGGAAATTTTGAGAAAATAAGTGAAATGTAAAAAACAAAACACAAACGGAAATGGGGGAGCGAACAATTTAAACAGAAAACGAAATATACTGCAAGAAGATAAATTATAAATGGAGGGGAGACGGGGAGAAAATCGTAACTTAATATGTTAGCAATTCAAGATGACATTCTTTAAATTTCAATTTGCGTAGCTGTTTCCTATTATAGAAATGGTCACACCTTAGGCAAAGCAACTCGACAGAGAAATGTCACCAAGCCCTGAATATGAAGTTGAATAAAGTACGTTTTACAAACGGACGAGGTTGAAAAGTAATTAAGTCGGTACCGGGTTCACGCGGTGATTGTATTTTCTCTCCCTCCAAACTTATGAAGATTATAATTCCGTGTAAGCATTGCCTCAGAGCACAAATCACTTTTATTTCACAAACTTTGTTTGTCACACATTTTCGTCAAAGAATGTAAATGGTTGTCATGGAAACGAGGTCATTGTTACCCTTATTTCATGTATCATGAAGTTTTGACATTCAGCATCTATGTAAAACTGATGCGGATGGTATCTCGTAAATCTTTATAAAGGTTTTTAAGTTTTGATAGAAGTAGGTTCGATTTTTAATGAGAGGACCTTAAGATTTTATCTTGTAGTTTGCAAATAGATTTCAAATATATATAGTGGTTGTAATTACCTTATTAAAGACAAGAATTGTCTGGAAAGTTTGTATTTAATGTTCAATGTTTGACGACGATGTTCTTTTGAATTGATATTTGGCGGAGACAAATGACAGTGCTGTCTGTTCCACATAAACTCCACGAAATGAGACGAATATAGATTTCACAAAAAGAAAGCAAGAAAGATCAAACAGGATAGAACGTTGCAATCCATCTCAGTTTGTCAAAGTATTGAAAGTCCGCAGACACTTACTAGAAACACAACATTTTGATTATTGTTGTCATCGCAACGATTTCCAGCGAGTTTATTCCGTCCATAGATAGGAGCAGAATTTGCCATAAAAATCAATTCAACAAGGGGCGAGGACATAGCTTCCAAGCATGGCATTTTGTAAACCTATCACGTGACTTTTCTTGTGCATGTCTTTATCTTCAAATAATTGTGAACTTTGTGACAAATGTGTAATGAGTGAATGCAAAGTTATAAAGTTACTAAATATGCAGCAAAGATTACAGCACTTACTTACATTGTATGCAAGAATTCCAACACTGTGACAACGTTTAGGTTTTAAGTAAACCACTTCTTCTTGGTACGAGGATCAATGTAAAATGACCGGTGTAGATATCTAAGCCATTAATACTTGAACCCTGCTTTGATAATAGTGTTTATTGCCAACATCATAACTAGACTATCATTTACAGCAGATTGAAATGCCGATCTTTGGTTTGATATTATGATTAAAGTGGCACAAGCTGAGTTTGTAAACTTTTCACCCACGTGAAAATACTTAAACAAAACAACCATAAACTATTCTTAGACTAGTATATTGTTAATGTCTATCCATGCCTTCTATGACATTAATATTGACTTCTGGCAGTGTTGTAACAGTTGGTTGCATAGTAAGAATTTGCAAGACGTTTTATGCCTATAATAAATTACGTCATCGGATATTTTGATAAGGTATATCTTAATACCTGGTTTGAGTTCAGTCAATTGCAGGTGATGGTTGAGTATGCTTCAGTAGTAGAATACTGTGAGTACCTTTTAAATATGCAGCAAAGATTACAGCATTCCGTATAAACTCGGCTTGTGCCCACTTTGATATTTTGAGGAAACCTGAATAATGACAACTTTGATCCTTCGTGCTAAAATGAAACATATCTATTAAATTCATGCAACGACATCATATATCATGTAGGCAAGGTTCATTTAATGTCACAGTTTTGTAAAGTAGAACTTGGATGGGATGGATCTTTTCCATTTATTATAATTACTTTTGATTGCACTCCTCTCCTTCTATCCAATTAATTAAGATTTCCTGCAAGATCAAAGATGTCCAAAGTTGCCGTTAGTATGATGAACCAATTACCAATGATGAATATGGTATGAGTTACACGAGATTTTTGAATGCCTGTTGGATGTCAGTATAAATAAATAGGGGGCTTAGTAAAGGAGAGACTTGATAAGATCACTGGGAAGAAATATGATCATGACTTGTTTTAGAAAGGTTACAGTAAAACAGCAGCCAGCCTACCGCCACCCCCACGCCTACACGTACACACACCAGATGACCATCACTGTAAATAACCTAAGGTGACATTAACTTTATTTTCTCTACACTCTCTTTCACGTAGGTATGAATTGCCATTTTCCGAAATTACTAGATCAATTAGTTCAGAAAATGGAAGAAGAAAAAAGGATCAAACATTTCATGACACGGTTGAAGTAATCTATTCATAATCATCCTTATTGTATCCTGTCCACGTTGTAGATAAAAAGCACTGCATGTCAATTGATCGCTAAATTAAACCGAGGCATCAAATGGTGTCATTTCATTATAATACGAATCACAATGTCTCTATATAAACCTAATGACATTAAAACATGACATCAAAATCAATATTCATACTTTTATTTTATATGAATGTCTGAATGTGATCAATACTTAAGGTCTAATAAGAAACAATATAAAATGTCATCTTTGTGATTAAATGAGATATTGATTAGAGTATAGAATGTTTGTTCGCATTATCGTGAATTCGTCCATCTTTTCAAATGAATGAAGTTAACGAACTGATTGCTTTTAATAATACATATCTAGTTATATTTAATGATTCTTTTGCTTAGTGAATCATAATCATGCAATTTACCCTATTGAATAGAATATCACCCTAATCAGGAGCCATTGTGACGTGTTTGATTGCATTAGTACTGTATTGTTCATTCATTTAGTGTTCATCTAATATGTTAACAAATTCACAAGGATGTAACCAGTTTCTTCTTTTTCTCTCCAAAATTTCTTACTCTGAATAGCGTCATGATTTTTCTGTGTATCTTTGGTACGTACGATACCTTTTCATATTTCACCGACTGTAATTTCCGTTCTGAGCTGTACCACAGCGACCTAAATTTCCGCTGTATGTTTTAAATTGTTTTTAATATGGGAAGACAAGTACCTTGGAGACAAGGAGAAGCAATTTATTGGCGCTCTTTGTATCTTCGACTTTTCATAGGTGTATATTCAGAATGAGAAGAAACAAATGAGGCTAACACGGTCGTTATGAATAGGGATGGTGTTTAATTCATTAGAATCCTTTTAGGCTTAGTACGTACGTCGAGAATACTATTTTACTTTAATATATGGAATCTACAAAAATGGTACCAATTATAGCTAGAATATGTATTGGCGCTGTTCAGACTTCTCTAGCGGCTGTTACCTTTCCAAGCTGCAGCCCCTCGAGTATTCATCATGGAACAAGGGCTGTGAATGGTAAATGAGTTATCACACAGGAAATGCCATTTCGTTGAGTGTTACACTGAAGACAGCTTATTTGTCGAACTATGTCAGAGAACAGCGAATGAAAAACAGCGACGTTTAAATGTGTGTGTTCGTTCAATTTATGGTGCTACATTTGATGCCTCTTTTTTTGCTAAATTATGCATATCACACTGTTTAATTTGCATCAATCGTACTACGTCATCACACTGTCAATTATACTGATATGAGTTAGCTGGTCTTACGCAATGCAGACAGAGGGTGAGTTGGTTCTCAGCAGTAAGCTTTCAGTAACTGTCAAAATGGTGTTCCTCATCATGCTAAGTCAATCCATGCGATTTTTCTAAGTGTTATAACCTGAAAGGGATATACACGACATTCATATATGCCGATATCATGATCTCACCAATGCACCCATATATTTGAAAGTTTTCATCTTTGAAGCAGAATGTCTGAGAAAGCAGCTGGAAATATGCGACTCTTCATATTAATTTTTACGGGTTTGATATTCTCTTTGTCGATGTTGAACTGCGATGGACAGGATGACGATATTGTCTTAGGGCTGATGATTCCATGGACAGGTTCCTGGCCAGTCGGAAGGAGAATAGCCAGTGCCTTTCTTGTGGCTTTGGATGAAATCAACAATAGTACCAGCATTCTTCCAAATAGAACTATATCGTTTGTTTGGAATGATACCCAGTGCAATGCTATGGAGGGGTTACGGGAAGTTGTAGATTTGTGGACACATGTAAAACCCTTACATGCAATCATTGGACCAGGATGCGACATTGTGTGTGAACCTGCCGCATTACTTGCTTCAGCATGGGCAATTCCAATGATTTCTTGGGGCTGCGAAGTTTCCACCCTTTCTAACAAAGACGAGTACCCTACATTCGCTAGGACAGTCGGACCTTACCCTAAAACTGGACCAATGTTCGTTGCAACTATGAACTACTTCAACTGGAAAAGAATAGCCATCTTAGCCTCAACGGAACATACATGGCAATTGGCTTCACATGCAATCAAGTTGGATCTAGAGGATGCTGGTATTCATGTGGTTGTGTTTTATCAATTTGAGCCGGGTAATGAACATATAACTGGCAGGGAAAAGGCAGAACATCGCTATATCTTGGAACAAACCAAAGAAATAGCAAGGAGTAAGTATGGTCATATGAAAATCCCAATACGTGCTTGGTTTCTTGTATATTGTGTGTGTGTGTGTGTGTGTGTGTGTGTGTGTGTGTGTGTGTGTGTACACGTGTGTTTGTGATATCACGAAGAGCCTGCTGTTAGCAATTTATATGTTTAAAAAATGTGCTATTCACATAGATATGTATACCCCATAAGAGAATGAAAACTAAACAGTTTTTAAGTACACGTATGTCGTAATGATTTGAAGATGTCTGTACAATGGACAGAACTCCAGTATTATTACGAACACATAAATGTCAGCTGCACAATGGAAACATGTGCATACAATGTATATGTTCCTTAATTTAGCAAAGCTAATGAACATATTAACATTTTTTTATCCATTCGTACTGATCACACTTGTTAAAAGTGAAAGCGGAATAAAACAGTTCACATAGTATAATAAGTAAAATATGGATGTTCAGAAAATGGTGCTTTTTAGTAAATGATGTAGGAGCTGTCACATTAACCACACGTTCCAAATATGCACGTTTTTCTAAGATAATCGAGTATACTACAGAATATTAATTTCTCAAATGGAGAGAGAAGTGTCATTTTATAACATGCACATTTTATAACATGCAAATATTATATGTTCAAGACGCAGATCGAGGCAAAGGTACACACAGGTTCTCCTTTAACGAGTTGGTTTAATAATATTTCTCAGTTATTAATTCTGCGAGACGTGGTCGGCTTCCTTGAAAGATAAACATACAATTCAGTTTTAAAGAGAAGAATACAATAAATAATTGGCAAGATACTCTTCATTAGTAATTTTATGAGACGTATGTTGTGATAAGATCAATCTAGGTTTTTAAAAAAAGCATTTGCAATTCTGTCTGTTCATATTTATGCTGCCTGCACACTAACATACCTACTATCCATTTTTAAAGTGAGGATGCTACATATATATTATATAATCGTATAATGATATAATGCAATCTTTATATAAATCTTACAGATAACAGAATTATAATAAATAACGTTTGGATTATACATTGCTATGGCAAGCATTCAGTCCAAAAGTATTATTCTTATTTTAGCTATAGTATTTTACATTTTTCGTAGTTATGAACTAATTAACCGTTTATGTGTTGTTTTTCGATGGAATCCACACTTTTATTCCATGTTAACATTACTTAATTCAAGCAAGTTTCATTTAATTGAGATTATTGTTCTATTTTTCGTCAAACTAGAATTCTTTTTAAGGAAACAAATATCACAGTTGCAGCTAGTGTAGGTTTATTCACAGCCCCATCTAGGGCCTATGGTTTACTTAAGCAATAACCCCCGCCGAAGGCGGGTATACACGAGATTTTGGTACAATTCGCGACATATAGCACGAGCCGAATGGCGAGTGCTATATGGAGCGAATTGTACCAAATTCGAGTGTATACCCGCCTTCGGCGGGAGTTATTGCTATTATATTATATCAAAATGTGTGTATATTTCTTCTAAATGTGATTCTGTGGTTATTTATATGCCCGAAAAGGCGAATTCGCACGTACAGAAAAAGATCGTCGGTAATAGATCGTCGGGAACGAGCATATTTTAATGAGTGGATACGTTCATGTAGCCCCCACACACACACTGCATGAACACAACCATACACTGCATTGCAATGCATTGCATTGCATTGATAAATTACTTTATTTACATCATATAATACATAACGAAAACGCGTTGAAAACTAGCAACAAAGAAAAGGGGGCAAGAGGTCAAAGAAAGTAACAATTTTGTTTGGATATTTTCATAAGAACAATACAATCTTGTACACTGCTAAAAATAGATGTCTCGGCGTTGAATCGGAGAAAGCGCGAGACAGTAAATCAGAGACACGACGTTACAGTCTACTTTAATTTAATGGGTAACAAATTGAACATTGACCGAACCTGAAAATGTACAGTTTCGAAATAATCCTGACGCACCTTGACTGATGGTTAAAAGTTGAATCGGTGTTGCTTGATTCAACGCGTAACGAGAGTAGGACGCTGAGACGGCTCGTTGCATGGGGAGAACTTGTACCTTATCAGTGATGTTGCAGCCACTGATCGATCGTTGCTTTCGATCGCAAGGTCATCAGTGGAATTATTTGGACTACTGTAACCCAAACTATTGTACAGGATACCTGACACACCTTATTACTCTGGGGAAGTGTTAACTTATTGGTATAAGAACGAACACATTCAGCTTGTATGTACTATTCATATGCTAGTTTAGGGGCCCATTTTACCACTGCCAGCCGTGGTAAAATGGGATTTTACCACAGTTATTATCCAATCAGAATGGCGCATAGTAGCATGATATAATATAATTTACACTTTTACACATTTATGTGTTCTTGTTGACAGCTATGATGGCTGTATATAATGCATTTCAAAATAAATTCGGCTATGTTAATGCTAAACTATTAAGCATGATATTAAATGTCTCATTATCATAGCTAATGGCAGTTAGAGGGAATAAAGCTTAAAATGTTTATAGTAGTTAATACAGTGTGTTTTTATATAGAAAAAATCCTCCTCCCCATAGTTGCGTATATACTGGCTTAGCTTGCTAAAGGTTAATGTTTAATCTTTTGATTCATCATTCTTTATTTCCACGTCTTGCCAATAATTTCACTTCAAGTACACGAACGCTACAATGACATATATCAAATAGGCGTTCCTTAGAGTAGCGTAATGAGCCCTTGAACCTTTAGGTACTGCAACAACGAATTATCTATAGAGTGGATTAAGCTTGAAAAACTCTGGTGCAGTATAATCACGAATGATTAAGTGGTTTAAGACACGTGGCATGATGACATATTACCTGCCAATGTTGAGTAAGATGCATTACTTGTGGCACGAGGCAAGGAATTGCGATATCCTAGTAATCACTCTTGATGAAAAATAAGCCAGCGAAGGATATGAAGTGTTGTTAACTTGTATTACAAATGCTCATTGTACAACCAAGATCGGGGTTGCATGGAAAGTGTAGTCTACGCAATATCATTACAAGTGAAACAAACTTTAGTTGTTCCTCAGTTGGTGCCAGGGCGCCGACATATTGCGTCTGTATTATTATAGGTGATACCATTTTACACTTTAGTCAAAACAAAAATGTTGATATCAAATCTCCTCTCATGATCTGTTTACCAAACACGACAACTTGAAGTTGGGTGACTTATTAGTAAGCGCATGAGAGTGATACATTGTTATAACTTATTGATACATGTGAAAACTTTTTTCAATCACGGTTCCACTAAGCAGTATACTCAAAGGGAAAAAAATGACGATTATAACGATGTTGCGTAGACTACACTTTCCATACATCCCCGATCTTGGTTGTAGGTGTACGCGTGGATGGATCGATGGGTGGGTGGGTGGGTGGGTGAATAGATAGATAGATAGATAGATAGATAGATAGATAGATAGATAGATAGATAGATAGATAGATAGATAGATAGATAGATAGATAGATAGATGGATGGATGGATGGATGGATGGATGGATGGATGGATGGATGGATGGATGGATGGATGGATGGATGGATGGATGGATGGATGGATGGATGGATGGATGGATGGATGGATGGATGGATGGATGGATGGATGGATGGATGGACGGACGGACGGACGGACGGACGGACGGACGGACGGACGGACGGACGGACGGACGGACGGACGGACGGACGGACGGACGGACGGACGGACGGACGGACGGACGGACGGACGGACGGACGGACGGACGGACAGACAGACAGACAGACAGACAGACAGACAGACAGACAGACAGACAGACAGACAGACAGACAGACAGACAGACAGACAGACAGACAGACAGACAGACAGACAGACAGACAGGCATGTACATAGGTAGATAGGTACTAGATGGATAGGCAGACAGACGGACGGACAGACAGACAGACAGACAGACAGACAGACAGACAGACAGACAGACAGACAGACAGACAGACAGACAGACGGTTGGAAGCATTATATTGTCTTTTTATTCACGTCTGCTTATGTTTTTTCCCGATCAGCTTCAGACAAGACAAACAATTTCAAACGTCAAAAAACTTTAGATGTATGAGTCACCAAGGAATTGACGTACTTAACACGTTAAACAAATCTTTTTACACGAGATCGAAGTTTAACTACTCTGCGTGTCAATATGTCCTCATTATGTCAAGATCAATTTTTAAAATCAGTTAGGCAAGATTCAGTTAATTAATAGTTATTAATTCTCGCTACCTGCAATACAATTCTACACATCACTGTAGAGTCAAATGGAACAAAGTCGCGCGACAACGCGTTCTAATGTCGACAACTACACTTCCGGTCGGCTATGCTAATACACAGGAATGTTTCTTTCCCACTTTCAGTTGTCGACATCTCTTGTAATTTTGCTCTGGAAAGATACTGTACATATTTAAATTTCCCACCTCCATAATTATATGAGCTTAAAAAACGTGCGTTTATCTTATTTGTTACAAATTAAACTGTTTGGAAGAAACATTCACGTGTATTGACATAGGCGACCAGAAGTGTGGGTGTCGACAAATGCAAGCGCGGTCGCGAGACTGCGTTCCATTTGACTCCTTAGCGATGCATAGAATTGTATTGCAGGTAGCGAGAATTCATCTTATTTATTCATTTTATCCTATGCTAGCTACAAGACATAGCACCTAATACCTGAAATATTTACATTTCTATCAGTTACTGCAATGTTTGGAATCAATTATTTGAATAGGCAAATATCCCGTTTCATTTGCTGCATTTACCTTTTAACTAAATATTTCATTTGTCATTGTAAATTGGGAAAACAAAAAGACTTATACTTTCCCATTTGAAGAATTTCAGTTACAAAAAACCCACAAAATGGAAGATTTCATAGCTGACCATGGTAAGGTACTTCAAAAACATTTTAAGAAATGACCATTTGCGCCATTGACGCCAACTCAAAATACAATTAAAAATTGGCTAACCAATTTGTTTGTTATATTATATTAGTATATAATACAACATGCAGTAAGAAATTAGAAACTTTTACAAGTCTTGGATAGAAATATAAATGAATCAATATAATTAATTATTTAGATTCAGTGAGATTGTACTCAGCAACTCCCATATTTTACGCAATATCGTTTACAACCAAGATCAGAGATGTGTGCAAAGTACAGTCTACGTACCATCCTTATAGTTCAACCCGTCATTTTTTAATTTGCCTATACTGCTAAGTGGAAGCGTCATTGTGTATATGAATATTGTAACATGTATTAATTTGTATCTGGCACAGACAGAATGTTACAATGTAACACTCGCATCTGTGCTTTATTTGTTGAACCTATTGTTTCAATAACACTTTATACATTATGCACATTGCCTGAGATGAAACCTGTAAAGTCTTTTAGATGGATGTGTATGTAGTTGTGTGAGTAGGTTGATATAGATAGACACAGGAGACAGTGTTTACTACTAGAATGCTTCCCATAGAATGATAATTTATTCACATATGTACATATGGCTATAACAATCAGTTACACTTTGATTAGGAGGTGGTATGTGAATGTTAAAGTCATTAGGACCACTTGGTAGTTGAAAGTTTCTTTACTATAAAAACCAAAATTATTTTAAAGTGCTCGGTTTGGTAACCTTGATTGATTTTCAAATTAGTGAAACAGTGTTACAATTGCTTCAGATTCATAAATAGGCACTTAGTCTCCCTAAGCAGTGTTTTCTGGGCACTGTTATTCCCAGCACTGTGTTGTAAATGATTCGCTGTTTGAAACAAGATTACTGGTGTTATCGTCACTCACTCACTCACTCACTCACTCACTCACTCACTCACTCACTCACTCACTCACTCCCTCGCTCACTCACTCACTCACTCACTCACTCACTCACTCAGTTTATAGTGACACGGTACGCTTTAAGGTGAATTTAGCTCATCAAATAGCCTGTTCTCATGGAATTTTCAATTTTATTCTGTAAATGTAAAGAATTTGATCTTTATTCTTGGATTACGTGTTATACGTGTTACTTTCTATAACCCACCTAGTAAGTAAATGATTCAATGCCCCAATCCCCTGGGAAATCAATTTAATCAGCCCGGCTATACACATAAAATATGAAATTATGATCATAACACATCCATAATTAATTTCCCATCAGTCATACATGGAACGTATCAGGTGGACATATTTCGAAGAGAAGACCAGCCATGTTGTTGACACACAATTGAATTCTCACATTACAGTAATGAAACTAATTTTTATAATAGAAACAATTTGACTCAAATGATCAGGTTGCGGCCTTGTAATTAGTGAAAGTCATAGGTATAATGCAAACACCAACGTAATGATATTTTTTAATCTCATCTAGTGTGACTACATGCCTTGCCAGTTTATTGCTTCACCATGGTATCTGATGCCATATGTATACGTATGTATGTATGCATGCATGCATGCATACATACATACATACATACATACATACATACATACATACATACATATATATATACATACATACATACATACATACACACACACACACACACACATACATACATACATGCATACATACATACATACATACATACATACATACATACATACATACATACATACATACATACATACATACATACATACATGTAGCTGAATAGAAAACGGTTAAAATGTGTGCTTGAAATGTCTAAAATGATATGGATACTCGCCGTATTATTTATTAAATGTGTTTGACACTTTCTCGGTGTAAATGCGAGTCACGGTTTCATTAAAGAACGTCATTTATCTTTTAACGATGGTACGCAGGAACAGTCAATTTGTAACATTAAGTAAAGCTTGATCAATAACATTGCATTAGTCGTAAAGTGTGCATCGTGAAATCCATCGAGAACATATGTTATGGCGCACATGCATGACTTAACGTATCAATGAATAAAACGTACAAGTTGTAAAGTATTACATTGGATTTGGGAATCCAACTATTCAATCCACGATGACTAAGATAAACGAGGTAAGAAGTGTTCCCCAACGATAACTGATCGAAGGCTTAATGACACTTTCCTTAAATCCTATGTGTTAAATAACATCGCACTGTGTGCATCAAGTAATGACCTTGTATTATACAAAATCATCGCGCTAGAATCATCGCAGGATTAGATGTTAAAGCTGTAAATATCCCTGATATTGGCATTGTACATCCATCGCAGGTCATTTACCCTTGACACAGTTTGTCACATAAATATAGTAAGGCCAAATAATAACCCGATCGACCCTGGATGAAGCCGCCGACCCAAAACATAGTTTTACATTAAAAAGAGAAATGGTGATAATTTACTTCTATTTCCGTGTACATTGTCTTGCCAAGTTTTTTGTTATTTCTTTTTTATAATCCCATTCCAGTTGAATTTATAGATTACAGTCAGCATATTGTGTTCGTATACTTCACAGTCTTCATTTACTTCTAGTCTTTTGCTCTTCATCAAACTATCACAGAAATATTGTGACCAACGAGTATCTATCTTGTCTTTGGATCGACGCATTTCCTCAATAACAACAAAAAAGAAATACAAATAAAACTCTGACCTACCCACCCTATTTCCTAAAGTGGAAACAAGCATGTTTTCTCCTAAGCTATAGTTTCAGTGTTTGTGGAACCGTAGTGTGATATACAGTTTGTGTCAACATCGATATAGTTTAGTTTAGTTTGATAAGAATCTTTACCAATCAGTAAAAGAGACTTGCCCACAAACATTAAGGCAATATTATTTCTAATGCTACAAAATTCTAAGATGCAAATTTGTTTGTTTCTAATAATGCATTTCTAATGTTATTGCTGAACATGAAGTTTGGAAAGGGAAGATTATGTCTTGTATAACCCTACAGACACTGTGAATTAAAAAAGAAAAGTCTTGATTTGCAACGGTGCCATTAACTTGCAACGTCAGTGAGACTGGGTAGACGATAAGTAAGATTACTCGAGAGATGTACTAAAATTGAGATTTACCATTTACCCTGGCCAAATGGTTTGTTTGCTTTAGAATCCACCTAGAAGCTCAGTTGGTTTTACGATTTCAGTTCCATCGTATCATAGGCGTCACCATAGCTAGTCTTTAACTTTAATTCAGTATTATGAAGTTCAGTATTTTAGAATGATTTTAAAATCAATGGCTCTGTGAGGTTAAATGGAATTTACATTATATGGTATAGTGATAGGTTACTTTCGCAATCTTCGCTGTAGGCTTCGCGTGTCAATGTCTCACTAGGGTAACTACTGTATTTTCTTTTAAAAACTGACCATAAGCATTTTGTGAGTCAAATGTTAACTGACATCCAGTTGATACATTAATGCGGCATAATATATCATAGGAAATGTTAGATGATGATGATGATGATGATGATGATGATGATGATGATGATGATGATGATGATGATGATGATGATGATGATGATGATGATGAAAACATTATTGTGTTCTTTATTAAATGTAAACCTTACATATGATTTTCTCTATTTATATTTCTATAGTCGTTATAATCTGTTCCTTCGGTGGCGACGTAAGAGACCTGATGTTGAATGCCTATGACCTTGACATGATCAACGGTGACTATGTATTTTTCACGCTTGATTTATTGGCGGATTATCATAAAGGCGTCAACACGTGGATGGGAGATGACGGGAGAGATGCTGAAGCTGAATACTCTTTCAATGCCATTCTTAATATTCATCTAAGGACCCCTCATAATGATGAATACCATGCCTTTGAAGATGAAGTGAGAAAACGACTCAAAGAACCCCCGTTTATTTACGACTTACCTAACGATGAACCCGTGAGTGCTCTTCGTAAATATTTAGTTTGTAGTAGGTCTTAGACAGTTATTTACTTATTATGACTTATTTTTGAAGATTTATACATCTATCTACATTCAGTTTGCATACGTACGTACGCATGCACGCACAATACATATAACATATGATGGGTTAGATGAAATATTGTATGGAGTATCTGATACCCATAAGCAATGAAAATGGATATATAGACAGTGAGCAAATAGTCGTTGCACACTTTGCATAGTAACATTAAAATGATGTAAACGTAACATACACCAAAAACAGGACAATAGGAGTGATATGTAATATGCTTGGGGGAGGAAAATGCCATTGAGTGCTCATTGAATGATGTATTTTGTTTTTCTTTTTATAGCTTTGAGAAAGTGTCGCCATATGGTTTTTGCCCTATTTTCCCATTTTTAATGCCCAAATGGGACAGTGAAATTATTTGCATTCACCCAGATACATCCCGAAAGCAGGTTATTCACGGCAAACTAGATGGTGATCAAATAGTCGTTTGACAATTTATATAGTCATATTAAAATGATGTAAACATACCATACACAACATAAATGATACACGATATGATTGGAGGAGGAACACATCGTCTAGTACTGGCCTTCATCGAATCTAATAGAGATCTATCTTACGTCTAGCTCTATGAGATTCTGAGAAGAAGTTTCAAATTCAAACAAAGTCACCCACACAGTCATTAGCATCATGTCTTTGTTAATCAATCACAGAATTCTACCCAATAATAAGTTATTAGTGGTGATTACGTAATATCTAAAAATGGCACATTTGTCAGTTTTTCCTTATACATTGTTTACCATTCTAAAAGTTGAGGGATTGTTCATTTCCATGAACAGCTTGTGGTTCAAGATATCTTATTTTCAAATTAGCCAGACGGTATATGTATATGTTATTTGCCAAATACCGTTCCATATCTTGCTGCTCGAGGTAATTTTTCCGGTAATAACGGAGAGCCGGAGGCGAGCCGTTATACCGGAAAAATTACCTCGAGCAGCAAGATGTGGAACCGTATTTGGCAAATAACATACTTATACGTCACCTGCGACTACGAAAATCAATTTTTGAATGTCTAAAAATGCTGTTTCATTTTAAAATAAAATCACTTCCGCGTTATACTGTTGAGCGTAGTATCATGCACCACTCCGAAACTGCAATGCGGTTGTTTACACGTCAGCCTTAACTTCATCATCCAATCAGAGTGCGCGTTTGCTCAGTAGTATGACGTATTGTTTACTATTTGCATATCACTCAGCTATATATTCAAACTTATAACCATCAGCTGAAAAATGAGTGCGTCTTTGTTTTGCGTACTGTATTCCATTAAATGTACGAACATGTTCGTGATATGCTTTCTTGTTCTAGTTAAGCAAAAACTGCACCCTCTGTGGTGGTAATTTTCATATCCTTCATAAATTTAGGAATTCATGTTTACGATCGCGTGACGACCGCGAGTTCGACGTCACTGGACTTTCGCCGTTCTGTGTGGAATGTTTGGCTTTTTCCCTGTAACATGAAAAGTACAGTTCAAAGACTTGTTACAATGTATACAACGGTGATATTTTGTTCGGTTGACAACAAATTTGGCATTGGAAATGCTGGTTATAGCTGTATTTCTAGTTGTCTGCTAGATTTGTTTACAAGGGGACGTGCAGTGATCACGTGATACAACAAGCAAAAATACGGCTGTTGGTGAAAAATACGCCTGTGTATCTGCAGGGCTCTTGACCAATCAGAATGCGAGATTGGTGACAGGTGACGTATAATAGAGATGATTCGATACCTCGGTGGCATTCAGACTAAAGAACGCACCGTTCAGTTCCCACTAATAATTCGATATATTACAGTTGCAAAAAGAATTAAGAATATTTAGCCATACGATTTGTTGCCATATTATCCCTTTTTAAACCCAAAATGGAGTAATGATCATAGTTTGCGCCATTTAGATAGATCATACAAGCAGATCATGCACCAGAAAACTTAATTTTCATATGTGAGTTGCACAAACGATTTGTCAAAGACTGTAAACATTACATTAGACATTAATTCCATATTGACGTGTGCGCGATAACCAAAAGGTGTTTTGTACAGTACCAAGTAGCTAGAAACAGGAGAAACGATAGCTTCACCACAGTAGAGTATGGTTTTGTGAATCCAATAGAGATTGATAGCAAATATACTTACAAGATATATAAATATCACACAGTAAAATGGATTTATTTCATATCTTGCCATGTATTACAAAAAAATACATTCGTCATTCATTGATTCATAGCACCAGGGGAGTGGACCTGAATAAATAATTCAAATTGTATTAGAAATGTATCACCCATAGGACGTTTGTAAAAGTTTTCTATGACGGAACATGATGATTGATATATATATATATGAAGATCGCATTCAAGCGTGAAACTCTGAGTAACGGCTCCGTACCATAACTTGTGTATTTTGTATATATATATATATATATATATATATATATATATATATATATATATATATATATATATATATATATATATATATATATATATATATATATATATATATTCCGGTGAGTATCAATCTGCTAAGACAGTGCTCTATACCGCAGTGGCAGAGCGCAATAGTTTTGGTAGTACTGGAACTCTTTCTTGGTTGTAACTCGGAGTTTCACGCATAGTGCGATCGTCAGACAACTCAGAGTTGTCCGACAATTTAGAGTTGTCTGACGATCGCACTATGCGTGAAACTCCGAGTTACAACCAAGAAAGAGTTCCAGTACTACATATATATATATATATATATATATATATATATATATATATATATATATATATATATATATATATATATATATACATATATATATATATATATATATATATATATATATATATATATATATATATATATATATATATATATATATATATAATCAAAGTGAGTTGGTTGGAACTTGAGGTGCTAAGTTGTAACTCCGAGTTTCACGCTCAATGCGTTCATCAGACAATATATATAACTTGGTGAGTATCAATCTGCTAAGACAGTGCTCTATACCGCAGTGGCAGAGCGTAATAGTTTTGGTAGTACTGGAACATATATATATATAATCAAAGTGAGTTGGTTGGAACTTGAGGTGCTAAGTTGTAACTCCGAGTTTCACGCTCAATGCGTTCATCAGACAATATATATAACTTGGTGAGTATCAATCTGCTAAGACAGTGCTCTATACCGCAGTGGCAGAGCGTAATAGTTTTGGTAGTACTGGAACTCTTTCTATATATATATATATATATATATATATATATATATATATATATATATATATATATATATATATATATATATATATATATATATATATATATATATATATATATATATATACGTTGCGTGTTCTGTATGATGGCATGAGTAGTTTATTTCACTTAGACAAAATGTAGCAAGAAACTGTACTCATTCTGTGTTATCTTAAAGTTAAGCATGGCCAGTAACTTAAAATTTCTAAGTAATGCCCTCAAGAAAAGGGAATGTCAGTATGACAATTTGTTTGATTCCACTACAGTACTATCGATCATGTACCATTAAACGGATATCAAATGTCCACCATGTCTCCTTTCTAGATATACATGTTTATAAAGATGACAGTTTTCCAATAATCAAGATCAATTAAGACAATCAAGCAGAACTAAAGGTGTTTTCAAAAGTGAAGAATGTCAACTCGATGATATCCCATTTAGAAATGTAAATAATCCAAAGGGGGTTATTGACAATGTCTATTAATACTTTCTGAAGTAGACAGACCAGAAAAATTACTTTCCAAATAAATAAATGATGGCATGGAGTCAGCGCGTTGTACGTAAACAATTCATTCGTATGCTCTTATTTAACCCTATGTCCACAATTATATGTACTTAGTAAAGTGTGATGGGCAACGTCGTTAATGTAAAAGTGCAACTCGATTTTTAATGATTGATGACTCGTGTGACTATTGTATATTCTGGTAGACACATCATAATGGAAATATGTATGTACGTATGTATGCATTATGTATATGTGTGTGTGTGTTTATGTATGTATGTATGTATGTATGTATGTATGTATGTATGTATGTATGTATGTATGTATGTAGATATGTATGTATGTAGATATGTATGTATGTATGTATGTATGTATGTATGTATGCATGCATGTATGGATGGATGGATGGATGTATGTATGTATGTATGTATGTATGTATGTATGTATGTATGGATGGATGGATGGATGGATGGATGGATGTATGTAAACGTATACACGTACGCACGGACGGACGGAAGGGTGGATGGCTGGAGGATAAATACAAAACAAATAGCACATTTTGAATCTGATTTTATATAACAACCATCTACAAACTGAATGCATCTCGTAAGGTTTTGTTTGACTATTTCGATAAAGCATTCTTCAGAGTGTTTTCGATAAAGCATATGTGAACAGCCGAAGCGTCGGGTAATTTTAGATAAATTTTGGAATAATTCTGGTCTATTTCTTGAACTCCAATTAATGCTATTTTGAACACCTGTTTGTAATATATCGGATCCTTGAAGTGGCCTGAGTTTAATTGTGCCAACGTCATCTGAGAAACGTTGTTAAAATCAGATAAATGGCAGGTGATGTAAATGATATTGATGAAAGCCAACCATTTGATATACAGCTTTGCAGATGTTTCTATTGTATTGTTGTTTAGGTCCTAGTTATTCATGATTTTGTGTATATTTGAATATGAATACCACTCACACAAGGTTACAATTACTGTTAATACATTAGTTGTTGAAAATCAGCTACTAGTATTTCATGCATAGATATGCACGAAGCTTTTACCACAATGTTATCAGTTCTTTCGGTAACTATTACAAAGGTGTGTCCAAATATTGTTACAATCCGATCAGTGGAATGATCGTGTATACAAGAACGGACGGACACACACAGTCACACAGACACTCCCAAATATATGTATGAATGTAAGTGTCTAGCTGGAGAGAACATAGTCTATCTGCTAGACCTCGGATGTTCTTCCGATAGAATACGACACACGACCGAATATCGCTATCGAGGATGCCCTCACTGCGAACTTCGTTCGCTTATAGTATCGAAAGAAAGCCCGAACGTCAAGCAGCAAGACTAGAGAGAACAGTGCTCGATCGATGCAAATATTAGTAGCAGAGCATTGAAGACTTAATTCAAAAGAACAAGGATGTAACTCTGAGTACCAATTTATTACATTATTGTTATCATCATTATTATTATTATTATTATTATATATATATATATATATACACTATCTCAACCCACTTAGCTAACTCTCCTTACAAGAGTCATAGATGGAAAATAACGGCTTGCCTGATACGTCATTTCTACGATAAGAACAGACTTGCTGTTCCAAGTACAACAGTGAGTGAGTGGAAAGGGCTTAGACAAGATGTGCAGTTTGAATTTCAAAAATAGCTCTATTATAGTAAAAGTATAAGTCTTTGTTGATTAAGTAAAACGAATGTCACTCAGCAGCTAATGGCCTTCTTACTTTCAAATATTTACCCAATTGAGTCGTTAATCCTTACAAGTTCATCTCTTCTTATCTAATGGACATGATAATAGAAGTCGTTTGGAGAATATCACGGAAATCAATGCATTGGGTTTCGTACAATCTTTTCACTTTGCAATCAATGCACGTCAAAATAACTCGAGTACTAAATACTGCCTTGCTTATATTGCGCTACATTCTCCTTACTGTACAGTATTTTATCGTATTGTATGTACTGTATATATCTGTATCATTCTGTATTTGTCATGTGCTGTTGATCGCTTTAGCAACACCAAGACATATTCCTTTTCGATATTGTAGTCGTATTGGTCAATAAAGTAATCTAATTTAATCTAATCTAATCTAATCTAATCTAATATCCAGATGTCTTAATTGCAGTAAGGTTATACATTGACTTACATAATTGTTATGCAATGTATTGCTTCGTCCTACAGAAGTAATCAAATACATGAAATTCGTCTGTTTAACTCATATGTCTTTGCTTCAATGGTACTCAATGTATCATATACAACTTCTAATTCTGCGCAGGTTATTTTCGACGTTTGCAATCCGATAATATTCAATTTCTACAACAACAAACTTTTTTCATCAAAGAAATTGCGTAAATTTACCTTATCAGGAATAATGTCTTCCAGCCTATTTATCACTACTGTGTAATACATAAAATGTCATATGTAATGTGGGTTTTTGTTCCAATGTACAGTATGTTACTTTTGATACTTTTGCTAAAAGTTACTTTTTTTAAAAAACACAGACATTGTACCTTCTACTTAATGGTTGGTTTTATCAGTAAACAGTGTAGCGAGTGGCAGGTTTATCTTGAGTGAAAGCTTGATTTTGAATACGTCTAATGTTACTTTGACTTTCCACGATACCCAATATATGGTAGTTCATTAAATACTCAATATCGAGGCACAAGCCTGGTCAGACATTTTCGTCACAGCGATCGATTACTCACACTGCTTACTCAGCTGTTCTGAATTCACAGATTGATGTCCATGCTGGGCCATTATATGACGCTGTCCTATTGTTTGCGATTGCACTACATGAAGAAATTCAGTACGGTGGCAGCGAACTCGACGGATTTGCAATAAGTCGACGAATGCGTAACTTGTCCTTCCCTGGTAGGTATAAGTTAATGTTAATAGGAAATTGCAAGAGGGAAATATTCTGCAGAAGAGTTTATTTCTATAATAATGATACCAGTTATATGAGATGTATGATAACCTTTTGTATGTTAGAATAAAATAGGCCTGATTATTGACCCATTATTAAATTGAATTGATATTGAGCTGATTTTATTCTTCGTCTTTCTCAATTACATGATAGATGTGGAACTGGGTTGTTCTTCGAGGTTTGAATTCGATATTAGGCAAGTCACTTTAGCAATATAGTTGAGTTTAAGAATATAGACAAAGTGTTGTTGCACTCACAATCTAATATTCACAAACTGTACATTTTAGGAATAGGGCACACGGTGTATATGGACGAAAACGGTGATCGTAGCCCGGACTTTGCTGTGCAAGATTTTACACACCATCATTTTGAGGACTTCGCTGACTACCACTCGTATAATGGTTCCTTTGAACTTCGTGAGCATTTTGTAGTGACCTGGCCTAAAAATGTAACTTCAGCACCCAAGGATCACCCACCCTGTGGCTGGGAAGGAGAGTTCTGTCCCGACAACAGCAGTAAGTAATAATAAGTAGTAATACACACATGTAATAGCAGTAACTTTTACACAATTTATTTGATAGTCTGGACTTGTCAAAGTCCATAAATACACAATGTATGTTACTGTAGATTGCATATACAGCAAATAATAATGTATGTGAGTGTGTGTGTGTGTGTGTGTGTGTGTGTGTGCATATAATATATATATATATATATATATATATATATATATATATATATATATATATATATATATATATATATATATGTATATATATATGTAACTTTAATACCTACATTTTAGCATATATTATATTTTTTATTACTAAAGTCCAGTTTGATTAAAATCAGATATAGGAATACGGCTAGGATTCCTATATAATATACTGTCTTCCTTCTTATCGTCACGACACCGAAAATATACGAAGGAAATACAGTTTAAGAAAGGAAATGTGGTCATAGTCCTACATCATTATTTAATCAGACTGTGCTAATGTCAATAAGCTTTGGCATCCAAAGTAAAATAGGCAATTTGTCCTCTCTGTAGATGGTTTAAATAAGTATACATATACAATGTAACTATACATGACATTAACTTTTGCTTTTCTTTCTTTCTCTTGCAGAAACTATAATCCTAGCAGTTTCCGGTACCCTAGGGATTGTCGCAGTTATCTTTGGAATTGCATTCTACGTTTGTTACAGGTAGGAATTCTGTAACAGCAGCATTAGTCACAGTAGATATTTCAGAGGGCTCGAATTTTCAAAATCATGTCGCTGGATTGAGGGATATTTTTTATCCTATATTGGAATATTGATCTTGCCACCGTACACATGTTACATGGTAAAAGTTTTAGTGTGACCCATTCCTAGAATAAGCTTTTGGCATAAGCAATGCGTATAACAATAACATTTAGTTTTTAAAGTATGTAATCATTTAGTTTTTAAAGAATTTATCGGGTGTTCAGTTCAAGTGGTATATTGTTCCAAAAGAGGAACGCTGTACAACCGACATTCCTGCTCGCGAGAACGCATGCTCACCATATGACTGTGTACTACAAGATACATGACGTAGATTTTTGTTTGTGAAAGAATATTTGCATTTATGTGTTTTTGTTTTAAACATTTATTCTATACAGGAATATGTTAAGGTATGTACTTCATGACAGACTTACCGAACTAAACAATTAACCATAATACTAATCACTTTAATATCCCTGTACCAACCTGACAGTACTAATAAACTAATGATCTTCGTGTTACTATATAGTCAATAAGACATGTGCCGGGACATCCCTATCGCCATGGCCAGAACCACACGACGTATCTTAAAGATGTTAAGTTCTATTTACTACGTTAACCATGGACATAACAGGCAACATTTGTATTGTTTGACATAGAGACATATAACTCTATAGAAGTCACAAGCAGCTGCACTGAATTATCAACAAAACCTTCGCAAGTAAGATTATATTGTGAAGGTGCAAGAGCAAATGTATTATTATATACATGTTAACCAAAGATCATATGTATATTCGATGTAATTTTAAACAAATGTGGTCGTGACAGGCCTAGAGGCTGTGCACACTACACGCAGTTTGAAAAGCCAGAGTGAATTTGGTCGATAGAAGAGACTCACAAAGTCGCAAAATGCCCTATAGAGTACTACGTCATGAGACATTCACCGAGATTGATATGAAAGTGATGTAGTATATCCCTTGAAGAATTTGGTTAATAAATTTGGTTAATAAAATCGTCGATATCGCCTGAAAGACAGTAGGGTATCATGGTATAGATGACATAATTGATCGGACAAAATACTCGATGCAGACGACGGATTTGTCTCCATTCATCCGCCATCAATATGTCAATGTTAAGGGAAAAACATATTTTCTAATATTTTATCATTTCTAACCAAACATTTCCCTTTCTTCAACTCCCACTCTCGTTTGAATTGCACAATTAACATTATAGCAAAGTATATTTCTGTTTACGAATTAAAGTAGTTCCGACAATATTGCCATATTTCTGACGTAAGAGGCACACGAAAATGAAAGTATTAATTTCACATTAACCTACTTTGACGTCACACACTGGGAATATTAACATAGTGTCTTAAGTATGTAACATTATAGCTTGACTTAAAGAATACGCATACCAAATAAACTAATCTAAAAAAACTTAAAGGCTTGTGGTTTCAAATAGTGTGTTTGTTCTTATAAAAGATAACGTAGTAATTGTCATGTCTTGAATATGGGTTTTAAGGACTTGATGCTTGAGCTGATAATCCATGCGAGCGAATTTCCAGGAATCCAATGTTCTGGACTTAACTATAAACTAAGAGTGTGTTCCTTGCTTCATTTACAACACCAGAATAGTGACATTTTTGCCGGTTCCGAGATGCGCGTGTCCCTATAAATGCCAAGAATTTTGCATGTGGAGAGGAAACGGTTGTGCACACATGCTGTGTGTTTATGTGGGGGGGGGGGGTCTAAGACCATACTATGGTTTAATGATGGAAATGTTATTCAGTCATTTTAAAAGAAAACAACAACCCAAATGGTAACCACACAAAAAACTTCGTTTCACGCAATGCATCTTGGAGCCGTTAAATCAACTGGGATGATTGTGAGAGCAATGTCACTCGTCTCTCCAAGGAAAGTGCCGATTCACTAAGTAATTCTTTGATGTGCCACAAGTCATGTGAACGACGTAATGTGACTCAGAAGTGACGATGAACTCGTCTTTTGCATGATAATTTCAGTAATATGTGATTATAAACCAACGTGGCTTCCGTGTATAAAAGAAAATAGCATATATCAATTCATTCAGAGTTGTATTTCTTTCCTCCTCAAGGAAAGCCAAACTAGAAGCAGAATACTCAGCATTTCACTTATGGAAGGTTGATTATGATGACATCATTTTCCATGCTTCAAACTCGTCAAGTCTTCGACTGAAAAGAAGCAGTAGTAGAGTAAGTAAACACAAATACCAAATTTGTTATCAACTTTTATTTATTCCGTTCGAGACTTTTATAATAATAATGACAATGATAATAATGATAAAGCGAATTTATAATGCGCCTGTTCTCCGAAGAGTTTGAGTGAGGATACGTATGTATGTATGTATGTATGTATGTAGGTAGGTAGGTAGGTAGGTAGGTAGGTAGGTAGGTAGGTAGGTAGGTATGTATGTTAAAAACGTCGTTGCTGTGGTCATTGACAATTTGGAATTTACGTAATGCAGAAAAAATCTATGGTATCTTCTTCTTATCTAACTTACATAACAATTTCTATGCGGTTTCATCAGTTAATTGGCATGCTGTCATCCTGGCATCCTATAAATTGAAGTCCAAAGACTCAATCAGCATGTCATCCATCAATAATTAATGAAGATTTGAATCTTCCTCACAAATTCCCATCTATCGTTACCTATTGTAACAGTTGCCGATTTCAACCTACAAAGAATATGGATAAAGAACTACCTTTGATTTGATTCAATTTAATATAGCTCATTTTCAATTTAAAACATTTTAATGCTGGCGCCAACACACATAAATGGTGCAATCACAAATTTGACATTTTGCAGACACTATGTGTCTACAAACCTTAAGGTTATAAACCTTGAAATATACCTTGAAATATAGTTCAATCTTACATATGACGAAATATGTATTTTCCAAATAGGGCACATTGATTTCTCTTTGTTATGTCTAAATGGGGATTGATTTTCTGTAATCTCCCACTTCTACAATACATACATACATACATACATACATACATACATACATACATACATACATACATACATACATACATACATACATTCCTAACTAACATAATACAAAATGTGTCGTTTAGCCTGAAAATAAAAACCTAGTTTACTAACAAGACTCGAATGGTGTATAAACACAAACCAAACAATACGCGATTTAAATAAAAACCAACTTGTTTATGGTGCCTAATTTGTATAATCATTTAACAGATATCAAACATACTTATTTTACATGCTTTGAAGGCGATGAAAATGATAATATATATATATATATTACGCCGTACGCTGTTGGTCAGCTTAGCGCTTCACAAAATTATCATGGAGTTCCACTTCCACCTGTCACTGGTAACTTCCGTGAGAATTGCAATTCATGATTACATTTTACAAATTCATTTCTTTTTGCTTTTGAACATGTGAATCCTTAAGATACATCGTGGTGTCATCAGTCTAATTAGCGCGTAAATGTTGATTTTTACTTCTTGTTGAATGTAATGCCTAGTTCTGTGTCTGTTTTTATCTTTTATACCCCGCCCGTTCAATATCTCTTTGAGGTTTGATGGACATTACACTTCAAATACTAGGACACAGACGAAAGTCTACAGTTTGGTTCGTATTCTGCAATTGTTGAAAATCCATTGAACGTTGGATTGAACCATTGCATTGGCATTACTGTGGGCACACATAGCATTTTAACTTAATTCGGTTTACAATCAGTATAACGTATATTACTCTGCTTGCTATAATATTCCTTTTGGTTTTTTGTAGAACCTTTGAGAAAATATAACTTTATCAACAGAAAACTGCTGTCACATTGTCTACCTAATTTGTATTTTCCCTCATTATTAGTTTAGAATTTAAGACATTAGTAATAAATACTATCAGGATTGTGTTTTTGTTTATCATTATTTGTTAATAATGCACTGTCCATATTTGTTCAAATAAACATTATACTAACAACTCTTAACACTAACAAACATCAATTTCAAAGAGTATCATAAGTTTATTTCCTTAAACTTTCTAAAAAGCATGGGATAAGGTAAAGGCGATGCGAATTCATTTCTAGATATATTTACGTTCACACTTTAATAGAGAGGTAAAACTTTAGCACTGGTAATTGCATGAACACATACCTCCTGTAACCCTTCTATCTCTCCTTAGATAACTCTAGGCCTCTCTCTACAAACACTCAGAAAGTCCGTCGGATGCTCCAGTACAGTTCACTTGTCAAGGGACCGAATATCTGTAACGACATCAACGACAACGGTTGGCAATACTCACCAAATATTCGCAATAATCGGATACTATAAGGTATGTCAAATTAACGTTGTTATGTACATTTTCAGGGTAACAACAGTTCTTCTAGGATATCCACCATGTCCAGAAGTAATGCTGATACAAGGAGTGAAGCAACCACTGCAACTGACTATCAAGTTTTCACTACTGTTGGTTTGTATAAGGTAATGGAGTACTCCACGATCTATAAAAGTATTTTTGGTTCTGTCATTTCACGATTTCACATCACATACATATCGCTTGTTTACCAAGGAACAGCAAACTCTACTTCACCTTCTAATAATCATAAATGGTCGACTGCTGCCTTATTGGACTTAGTAGATGTACATATGACTTCTAAGTGTTTATTACCTGCAAATATATAGTCATGAATATTCATTGTTCATCTAGTACATATGTACGTTTGCTAACTCCCAAGTTACAACAGTTAGCCAGAACTGAAGTGAAGTGAAACAAGATTTCCAATTTGATGTTCTTAATAATCGAGTGAAATTTATGTGAAGTGACATAATGAAATGACTCTGAAAACCCAAAGTTTAATGAAATACCTTTATTTCCTGGAGTGTCATTTCCCTTTAACAAATACTTTAGAAACTCTGATCGGGGACATACAACATCAAATAACAGACATCGCGTCATTGGAAGTATTGGATGTAGTATAAAAACAGGTTAAAACAATCACTAAATATTTAGACAAATTAACGTTTCGAGCATTACATTACTTCAATGCCACTATGAAGTTGGATAAAATGCATTATCAAAGCTGACCAGCCAGACATCCACACCGTTAGATACCCCCCTTTAGATACTAGTATAATATCCTAAATTGCAACAAGAATTATATGAACCTCTTGGTGCCTGGCTGTCTGTATTGACTTGCTTCTTATGTATACGTGTAAGTGCTAAGCTTAGAAACAGTAGGCATGTCTCATGACGCGATAATAATGTCATAGCCAGTCACTGTCTGTAACATGTTCTCTGCTATTTCATATGTTCTCTTTGTCTGAGCAGCAAGAGAGTATCTACAGTATCAGTTGACAAATCAAGACATAATACAATACTGTCTTACCATACTCATAAAAGACTTATCCGATGTAACGGTACATCTTTTACATTTTATTATCATCTGATATAAAATGTAAACCCATTTAATGATTGTCTGGTACACAACATCTTAACCATAAGATGGTCATATTCTGTTCAAATGATTGCGTTCCCTACGTTCCCAGGAAACGTCATCCGTTCGTATCAACATCATGAAAAATGCCTGAATGTAAATTTTAATTTTGGAAATCCAGTGTATACACTGAACCAATTTTAAGTGCTAATGATGCACAGCTGCAATATCTTGTAACGTATGAGACTTTGATTGGTGTTCGCCTATCCCTTATCATGGTGTCTTACAAGAAACAATTTTCATTATTTTATCCAAAACAAAAATGTTTGTTTCATTTTATTTATAAGATAATATGCATACATACTTGTATATCTGACTCTGAATATGAAACACACTTAGCAATATTTGTCAATAAAGTACATTTCAAAATTTTAAGGTAAAATTATACCGGATTTCAAAATGGCGGGATTGCCAGATCCTAACCATCATGATGTTTGGGGTGTTTTTTGTTGTTGTTTTGTTTTGTTTTGTTTTGTTGTTGTTTTTGGGGAGTTGTTTGTTTTTGGGGGGGTTTGTTTGTTTGTTTGTTTGTTTGTTTGTTTGTTTGTTTGTTTTCTTGAATATGAATTATTTTCTTCTAAATCAAAATATACGATGTAAACTACTTACTTTAGTATTAAAACAAGATAAACAATTTGTGTTTAAAAGTAATATGTAGATTATTTATCCCATTGAGAGAGAAACACTGCATCTTATACTTGACCGTCGATGATTTATGAATTTCTATTTTTTTAAGAATTTTATTGTATGTTTCAAAAGTAATATCATATATAATCACATATAACTATTCACCAACGTTAACTGATTAGTGTCAGGCATTTGAAAACGGCCAGGTAAGTCCACTCATCGTATATCTATATCAATCGATTGTGTTCTCATATGAAATGAAATATAAGTAACAGGAAATATATTGAGTGACTTCATGCGGGAAATTCGTCGATGAAAGGCTGCCCGCGTTCACTAAAAGGTTTTAGTTGGTTATTTCCTAATGCAAACGACGACGATGGTAGACCAACTATTGGGAAGCTAAACACGGAAATAAACTTCAACCATCATGGCGACATGTTCATATAAGCTACTAACGGAAGTCGATGTAATTACACCAACAATTAGATCGCGTCTCTCTGATGCCGAGGTTTTCTCATGTGGCCACACTTTCAAACACATTCACTTTACACTATCTTGATTACACCGTGTGTGACCGTCATTATATAAAGGTATCATTATCGCCCAGTTGTGTAATAAAGCCACATGCAATGACAGTAGTTCTAGTTTCTGGCTATCTTAGTTTTTCGAGGGCAGATTCTACGCATTATATAATATACCTTCTCTTCGTAAGTTTGAAATGGTTTGTAAAGACGTAACAATTAAGACACCTAAACCCACTTGAGAACTTTTACAAGATTTGTGTTCTTTCCTCATATTCGAAATTGAGTAATCAAAACATAACACCGATAAAAAAAACTCCTATTCTTTGAATGTACTGAACATTTTTGAGGTAAGGTAGAGAAATTCAACAAAGTATTGCATTGTTTTGATGAGTGTGTGTGTGTGTGTGTGTGTGTGTCATTAGAGGCGGTGATCTTGCGAAAATGGTTCTTTGTGTGTAGCTAGGATGTATGTCAATGTACCAAGTATTTGTATTCGTTAAGTATTCTTTCTAGACTTTGTTTGATACTCAGACTAGCAAAAACAACCACACAGTCAGTTAAGTTCATTACGGTTTATATATTCATTCTCGTTAACATTCTTCATAAAGATGTGAAGGGTTACATACCAAAAGGGTCAAATCACGTATGAATAATTTTAGAAAATATTGCCAAATATACATACTTGGCACGTAGTCCTTATATCCTCAGCCAAATTTAATTCACAATTTTACCCCACTATTTGTCTTAATACAGACCACCTTGTTGATGAGATGACAGAAGAAACGGTAAAAGTACCTTAAAATGCCATCGGCTTCTTTTTTTAGATATGTCATTTTATAAGAGCAAATGACAAAAGAAATATTTTCATTTCAAGCCCTTTTGAACCATCTGTGCGTTTAAGTTTATGTAACCTTTAAAATAACACAATAAAGTTAAAGGGGCAATTTGTGAAAAAGGAAACTATACTAACACAACTTATCGGTTATGCAGAATGTATACATGTGCTAAACTGCTCCCCATTTTGTGCTTCGTGCGACATCTTGTTACTTGTTGATCTTCGCACTTACCTGACAGATCATGTAACTACACTTGAATCACTCTCGCATCTTACATCTTATGTACCGAGATCACTTGAACTTTAAGGAATTAGCTCTGACTACACATGGTTTATGTTTAAGTCGTTGTATGTGTACACCAGAACCTTGGCGAGGTAATTAGCCTTTTACTCCATGCATTCGACCCTTGGCCAGAGCCCCTCTGCCTCCGTTAGTGTGAACTCCCTTTTTATTTTTTATAATATTGAATTTACTAAAATTATGAATATGTCATCTGTGACAATCTCACTCTTTCACCAAAATCCAACATCCAAGGTACTAGTCACTAGTTGGCTTTGTAACCTACTATCAGTATTAGGTCGACCTTTTTGGGGAGCAACAACTAACACTATCCGAAATTGTTATAGGTCAAAACTTTTAAAAACGTGAACAGATGGCGTTGAGCCCTTAGACACTAACCCATACACTGCAATTTCTAGTCTTGTCTTTATCGACTATTTCGATATAGCAAGACACCGTGCGTAGTTCTTTCTATTTCCTTGTAACATTGTTGTTTGTTGTTTTCTAATTTATTTAGGGTCAATATGTTGCTGTAAAGAAAGTCAATAAAAAAAGTATAAATATTACACAGTCATTACTAGTAGAATTCAAGACGGTAAGTAAACAATGCTTAATTCATCCAGATGGTAAAAATATTTTTATTTTATTTTATTTTATTTTATTTCATTTCATTTCATTTCATTTCATTTCATTTCATTTCCTTTCATTTAATTTTTTTTATTTCATTTCATTTCATTTTATTATATTGAGAAAAGTCATAACTCTAAAGTAACAGACTGACTTTTTAATACTCTGACCTGCTATGTTGAGATGAAGCCTTGATGCCCTTCTATTCACGATCAGAGTGTCAAATTCAAAAAAGCAGACTGAATGAGTCCTTGTGGTGGTGATTACTTTACGGATGGCCATGACGAAGAGAAACGGCTCGGATATTAATTTGATACCAATTCATCATCCATGTTTCTTTGGGCATTGCTGACGTCAACGTCAAACCAGATAATTACTGGTAATTTGAGATAATCGCGAACCAAAGCATGACTGACTTTCTTACATCCAATAACAAAAAGATACAACACATCATTATCTCGGTAAACTTATTTTCAATCGCCAGGGAATGTTGTTCGACTTTCTTTACAAATTCAGTATTCTTCAGCAACAGTAAAATATGCGAACTTTGAATACGGTTGAAATACAGGAGGCTCTTTTTACCTTTTCATGTGATAAGAAATACAGCATTACTGATAGGCAAACAATAGATATTTCTATATGTCCTGATTAGTATGTATTTCTATTATGTGAAATAAAACATATTTTGTACTGACCTTTTTGCGTATGGCTCTTTTAACGACTGAAATGACGATTTTGAAAAAAATGTGAGCATGTTAACCTACTGAATAGTTATAGCCGGTAGCTCTCCATCTCTCTGTCTCTCCCCCTCGATCTCTCCCTCCCCCCCCCCACACTCTCTCTCTTTCACTCTCTCTCTCTCTCTCTCTCTCTCTCTCTCACAAACACAAACTATACATACATACATACATACATACATACATACATACATACATACATACAAAATGTGCTATTTATTTTGTATTTATCCTCCAACCATCCACCCTTCCGTCCGTCCGTGCGTACGTGTATACGTATACATACATACATACATCCATCCATCCATCCATCCATCCATACATACATACATACATACATACATACATACATACATACATACATACATACACCACCATAATGATTAGACTAGCTGATATAAATACTATCGCAAAACATTAAAATCGACGTCCTGTGTGCGTAATTAACGAATTAGTTAAACAAGATATTCCAATCTACACTCGATCGCAAACTATATTTTGATTGGAAAACAACGTCATTTACTTGTTCATGTACTTCATCAAATATATAATCTTTTTTTTTTATATTTCCAGATGAGAGACTTACAATATGAGAACTTAAATCCGTTTATTGGTGCTTGCATTGAACCTGGAAACATCTGTCTTCTCTCACAGTATTGTAAGAAAGGAAGTGTACAGGTGAATGTATAGTTAATCCATTCTTCTAACGAGTATACGTATACCTAGTTAAGGGTCAGGGTGATAAATAAATAGTTTGCTTTTACTGTGTATGAATTATTGTCTCCACGAAGACTTCGCTGTCAGGCACATCGTATTACGTCGTCCACGTGTTCAGCTTTTCACCCTATGGAAGTAATACATGTGCAAGTCATACACATTAGTTCGCAATTGAATGATTCCACGACTTGCAAATTCCACTACGCCACTAAACTTTATTCATACTTAAAATTGAGGTGTTGGTTGGTTGGTTGGTTGGTTGGTTGGTTGGTTGGTTGGTTGGTTGGTTGCGTTGCATTGGTTGGGTTGTTTGGTTGATTGGTTGACTGACTGACTGACTGACTGACTGACTGACTGATTCATTCATTCATTCATTCATTCATTCATCCATTCATTCATTCATTCATTCATTCATTCATTCATTGGCTAGCTGACTGGTTTGAATTAGACGACAAAAGCGTCCTATGTTGCTGCAAGTTTTAGACTCAACATGATAAGATTGATAGTTGAGTTGCTAGGTTAACAGTGACTCTATCTGTACGCCTGATTTTCCCAATTATATCAGAGCTTGTCAAGTGGTTTCCTTTCATTAGAGACCTTGGAACGAAACCGTTTAAATTAAATTAGATTAGTCTTACATTTTCGATTTAATTTCCTTTTCCAATAGGATGTGTTGGAAAACGACAACATCAAGCTGGATGATACATTCAAAATGTCAATTGCAATTGATATATGTAAGGTATGTCTCTTTAGTTTCTCTTCTAGGTTACATTGCTGTTGGTGTTGTCGTTGTTGTTGTTGTTGTTGTTGTTGTTGTTGTTGTTGTTGTTGTTGTTGTTGTTGTTGTTGTTGTCACCAATGTGATTACTGAGACATTGTCTGGTTCCTTTCATTATATTTGTTTTACGTCTTACAGGGTATGGAATTTTTACACAATTCTAGTATGCTGTCTCATGGCAGACTGAAATCTTCCAACTGTGTAATTGACAGTAGATGGGTTTGCAAAATTACAGACTACGGAATGGGTGAATTTCGTGACGGGGAAGAGATTGATGAAAACGAGGGAGAGCACGCTATAAACACCCGTAAGTTATACGTCATTTGTATACCCACAGACATGTTTACATTCGTGCTTATATACAGTATGTATATTCTATGCGTGAGTGTGATGATTTATACATTTTTTATAGTCACGTCAGCTGGAAGGGAAATTACACAAATAGCGTGCTTGATATTGCTTAGTTACCTTAATCCCTGATGAGGTTGAAACTTTACTTATGCAAGTTATGTGATGCAAATGATAGAGATGGTGAAGACTTGATTTCATACTTGTACTATTATCACTCAGTTAAAATGGCACTTTAAATAACAGTTTATATGCTAATTTGGAGAGTTCAATACATACGAAATTAGATAGGTTATGAAAACACTGATAAACAATTGACAAGTGAATTGTCAATGATTTGAATTGGACTAAATCTATCAGAAAACGGAGAAAAATACATGGTACTGAAAGTGATAGTAAAAGTAAAAGAACCATGGGAATGGGTGGATAGGAACTAATCGGAGTTAATGGCCTAGGGCAAATTTATATACAACAAATGAAAATCACAAGTTACACAACAACAAATAATACACGTAATTTGTAACACCTATATATCTAAACGCATACTATTGACATATACCAATTTGACGAAATTATGTGCAAAATGTATTTTTGCGAGGTTTTTTAATTCTTAGGTTGAAAATGTATATTTTTAACCTTTATTAAACGTTCGCACTATATCACTCATAAGAACACGTCGCCAAAATAATTTATAATTGTGTTTACAAAAATATAATTTCTTGTGATGGTTTATCAATGTGTTTGATATAATTATGTATTTTTGGGGGGTTATTTGTTAGGTTTGCTATGGACATCACCGGAGCGATTAAGGTATCCAATGGCAAACTACTATGGTACACCAAAAGACGACGTTTATGCCTATGGTATCATTCTTTCTGAAATTGTTACTAGAGGAGGACCTTACTCATTACAGTCGTTTATAGAACCAAAAGGTAGGTGAATGATGATGATGATGATGATGATGATGATGATGATGATGATGATGATGATGATGATGATGATGATGATGATGATGATGATGATGATGATGATAAGGATGATGATGATGAGGATGATGAGGATGATTTGAATTGTCATCACCATGCAAAGAAATATATAACTATGGCAACATAATATTAGTACGAAACATGTAATTTGACGATCTTTAGGCTGGAACATGAAATGTGTCCTCTTCACGTCCTTTCAATGAAATATTATGGAGGTGGGGGCAAATACAAAGAACAATTTAAAGGAAAAAGAGAGAAGCATGCGTTATTGCTTCTTGCTATGTCATGGAATATAGTTTCACCTGACAGGACTTCGAACGTCTCTGATATCCCATTAATACCCAATTACAACATGAATCGGGAACTGTATGTAGTTTGATACAAATCCACCACATGTACGTAATTTGAGTGAAAGTCAAGCGGCACGTCCCCAGAGGTGGTTGACTTCAGCAGTAGGTAATACGTGTATTGGAATTCACTTTGTCGGTAAGGTGATACACCTACGTCGACAGTGTTTGCATTGATTTATCTACATCTGACGGTTTGTATAATATTACAATATGTAGCATCATTCAAAGGGTAGCTATTTTTGGTAAAATCAACTATACGTTCCAAAACAAACACGACCATATGTTCCATTCTTTCTAAATAAATAAATAAATAAATAAATAAATAAATAATCCTATGTTAAAAACGTTTGATAATTTCGTATATGGATAGTTATCTACAATGTGAATATGGCGTTCACTTTCTCAAAATTTAAAGTAATCGAGTATTTTCGCTGAGACATAACGAATAAGTAAATTTAATTCTTGGTATAATAATAATAATAATAATAATAATAATTTATTCCCACATACAAAATTTGATTACAGAACACAACAAAATATCCTTATGTATATACATAAACGTGTTATTCGGGAAAAGGGTGTGGAAGTAGTTGTTACACAACTAATCGAGTCCTCCCCTCACAAAACATATGACACTCGTCATTAATTTTGCCCTGTTCAAATCGAGAATATTTGGCGTGGTAGATGATACATGGAAATACACTGAAATTACAAAATAATTTAAACATGAGCTCTAGATCCCGAAACAACCAGACTGTAGACATTTTTTTAATTCCCGCTTAAACTCTGACCTGCATTGTATAGTCCTAATATGCACTGGTATTTTATTCCATAGTTTCGCACCTGCATATGTTATGCTGAATTGGCCCGACCTATGTTTTGTTCTTGGAATATTCAAATCGCTTCTCCTGCTTTGCCGTGTTGAATAAGAATGGCTAATTGTAGTGAAGTAATCGTGGAAGATGCTTGGTAGTCTTTTATGTAAAACATCACGGACAAACATCGCTAATTGTAGGCTGTGTTGTTGAAAAATGTTTAGAATACCGAGCTTTTGAAATAATGGCTCTGAAGGTACATTCCATTTGCTAAACGTCATAATACGAATTAATCGTTTTTGTACAATAAATAATTCATTAAGGTAAGTTGGGTACGTACTGCCCCATACTTCTAGTCCATAGGTGATGTGTGGGAGAAAAGTGGAGTTATAAAGCATGATAAGTATATGTTGAGGCACAACTTTGCGAATATGTAGGAATATGCCTGTAAGTGTACTTATTTTAGAATTTACAGCAGTTATTTGTGGCTTCCACTGAGGACATACACTGATCAATTGACACTCCAACAAATGATGCAGTATCAGTTTCTTGCAGTATTGTGTCTTTTATGCGCATAGATCCAGTGTTATCCACTGTTTTCCTTTTGCTTTTCAGAATTAAGTAATTCATTTTAGCTAGATTTATCGTTAGCTTATTCGCTTCACACCAATTTGTGATATTTGTTAATTCATAGCTCATTGATGTCATATCAATAATATTACTTCTATCAATAAAAGTATGGAATAAATTTGAATCATCGGCATACAATCTAAAGTCAAATAAATCGGTAGATAATGGTATATCATTAATATATACAAGAAAAAGTGTAGGTCCTAGAATTGAGCCTTGGGAACACCACAAGTAATTGCCCGTTTGGAGGAATTAACACCATTTATGCCTACAAACTGATACCTGATAGTGAGATAATCTTTTAGCCATTGAAGGGGCAAACCTCGTATTCCATAATATTCTAATTTCGATATTAGTATATCATGATTTATGGTGTCAAACGCTTTCGAAAAATCAATGAATAACCCAAGTGTTGGATTTCCCTTATCAATTTCTTCAAAGACAGTTTGGTGCCATGTTGCTTCCGAAAACCGTATTGGTGTTTGTAAAATGTGTTGTTTTTCTCACAGAAGTTTAGAATTTGATTATTAACCATTTTTTCAAAACTTTTGCTTAGTAAAGGCAAAATAGAAATTGGTCTATAATTTCCTGTGTTTTCTGTGTTTCCCTTTTTAAATATAGGGACAACCCGTGCTATTTTTAGAGCATTTGGGAATTTACCTTTTATGAATGACAAATTCAAAACGTGGCACAATGGTTTCGATATATGATCAGCCGAATCCCTTATGAGTTTTACACTAATATTGTCGAAACCAGTTGCCTTGGCAACATCTAGAGATAAGAGCATCGTTTTGACATCCTCTTCAGTTACAGGTTGTAGGAAAAAGGTATTCGAAGCATTACAACCGAGATATGACATATGATCAGGTATCGTTGAAAGTGAAGTGTTAATTTTCTCAGCAAGATTTGGTCCAATACTAACAAAGAAATCATTAAAATCGTCCACCATATCTTGCAAAAGAGTATGAGTCACAGTATCATTCCCAGACACACGCTTCAATTGATTTGGAATTTTGATTTGATTACATTTCTGTTTCCCAATTAGTTCAGAGATAACTCCCCATGTTTCTTTCATATTGTTCTGCAAAGATACAAAAGTGTTGTATAGTAATACTTTTTAGCTTTCCTTAGAACACTCGTTAAAATATTTCTGTACCTTTTGAAATGACTCAGAGTTGGTTCTCGGAGATTATTTTTGATAAGTTTTCTGTACATAGCATGTTTCTTCTTTATTGATTTCCTAATTGCGTTCGTTATCCAGGATTTGTCGTTTCTTTTCTTTTTACCCCGTCGCATGGATTTCAGTGGGGCATACTTTGAAGCAACTTTGAGAAACCGTATACAGAAATAGTTATACGAGTCATGAACATCCTGGCAATTCAAAACACCATCCCAGGATTCTCTCTCAATTTCCCTAGCAAATTCATCCTTATCATATTTTGAAAAATCCCTTGCAAGATATATAATATATAATCTATGTGGTGTATTTAATTAACTTTATTCAATTTCTTGTGTAAAGTTTTCATAATTTTTGAAATATTTGTATTCCAGCTGTCGCAAGCTACATCAAAATAAATAAAACATTTATATAAGAAAATACATCTTCTTCCTCAGTGTGTGTGTGTGTGTGTGTGTGTGTGTGTGTGTGTGTTTGTTTGTTTGTGTGTGTTAGTGTTAGTGTGTGTGTTTGTTTGTTTGTGTGTGTGTGTGTGTGTGTGTGTGTGTGTGTGTCGTGATCCCTCCTCTACAAAAGGAAAATGTGATTTTTAGTTTCAAAAATGCATTGAGCTACGGTTGTATTCAATTGGGGCAAATAAAAAAGAGTCAATGTCTCACCATCCTGGTAATCTAGTGAGGTCAACATCGCGGTTTGATTTCTTACCGAGTTATTTTGGTTGCTAAGTATTTTAGATATACCGTGATGGAATGTTATACCCTGAGATGTTCCTTTTCTTTATAGAAATAATAGATTTGGTCAAAGAAGGCGCTGAGCCGCTCTTCCGACCCTCAGTTCCACAGGAAGCTTGCAAACCGGGGTTGAGGCAACTCATGAGACAGTGTTGGGCGGAAGTAAGTTTGGAGAGACCAACATTTGCGCAGATAAGACGTCGGTTGAATAAAATTAACGGAGGAAAGTAAGTAAATAACTTTCTGTATGCGAAAGTTTGTTGATAGGCGTCAACGTATTTCTTTTAGATATAATTAGTAAACCTTAAATGAACGTTATGACATCGTGGTCATACAGTCTTCAGTGATTGGCTTACAACGTGTCATGTGATATGGACTAGTGAACAATAGTGATCCTAATTTGCATAGAGCGAGGCACAAGTTGTGTTCTATTTTCCCTAAGGCTAAGGGATATATAATGTAGCACGAGAGTCTTTTCGGTGATTTCCTTTGACTATAGAAAGAATTTGTGCTTGAGAATATGATGTGTTAAAAAACACACAGTTCACTAAATATAATACAGTAGATATTGCATTAGACATGGTGCTAAGCCTCAGGACAAGGAGCTAGTAGTGTTTGTAATGTGTTGGTATGCATCGCCATAGCTCAGTTCCTATTATAGTGTTGTACGTTGCGTTTGTGTGCGATGTTTACAATAATATTTTCGCGACCCCCAATATTTCGCCATTTCTAGTCACTCACGAAATTTAAACTCGTCAAAAAAAATTTTTACTCGAAAATATAGCTGTCTACAGTATTTGCGTGCGTTCAGTTGCCATAATTCATTTTGTTAAAATTACTTTAAAAGCCTTCCGTGTGTACTGTTTTTAAACGACCCACGATTTTAATATTTCCCGTTTACTGCATCACTTGCTGAATTGAATACTGTTACATGTAAAGAATTCGTAATATAGATGTTAAATAGCAAACGTAATTCAACCGTAAACATCACAACCAAGTACTCGACTTAAATGCCTTATGTACATTTTCCTAAAAAACTTTAGGTGCGCCTATATCAGGAATGTTGCTCTAACTCTAATTAATAAATGTAGTCATTTTCAAATCTTCATGTATTATTCATTCATAATTGTAGAACAATCAATATCGTTGAGAATATGATCTCCATGATGGAAAAATATGCAGATCACTTGGAGGAGATCGTGGATGAACGAACTGCTCAACTCCACGAAGAACAAAATAAAACTGATCAGCTTCTCTACAGAATGTTGCCAAGGTAACCATTTCATTCATTTGCATAATTAATGATGACTCAGTCAGTTGATGTTCAGATAAAATATTTGTGCTACTTTTACTTTGAGATTTCAATATTAATATATATTTTTTACACACATCCTACATAGAAATTATACGGATAAATAAAACTGTCAATATATTGACGCTGCTATCCATCTTCATTACAGGGATTTGTTAGTATATCATGATAGGCAGATAAAAAGAGGGCAAGGTACGCAGACAGACAGACAGACAGACGGACGGACGGACGGACGGACGGACAGACAGACATACAGACAGACAGACAGACAGACAGACAGACAGACAGACAGACAGACAGACAGACAGACAGACAGACAGACAGACCAGGTTGAGGGAAAAATGGTTGCAAATATACATGTAAATGTAGACAGGCAGGCAAGGGGTTATTGGCAAATAGAACAGCATATATATACAAGACATACAAAAATATGAGAAATACATCGACAATTACACACCACCAAAAAAAAGAATTAATGAACACAAATGTCTGTTTGTTTTACAAAATAATACTTGTGTATTATATGATAATTGTTATCAACTTTAATGTCGAACCATATACTTCTGATTACCTTGACTCACATCAGGTCTGTTGCCGATGCTTTGAAGACCGGTATTCCAGTACAAGCAGAGAGTTTTGATGAAGTAACAGTCTGTTTTAGTGATATTGTCGACTTTACCAAGTTGGCTTCTGATAGCTCCCCTATGCAAGTAAGTAAAAATGTAGTAGGCCCTCGATCATAATAAATATTCTGTTAAATACCCCCCCCCCACACACACACACATACTACACTCGTCATCCCCCAACACACGCACACGCACACACACACACACACACACACACACACACACACACACACACACACACACACACACAGAGTATTCGTAAATGACGACACAAAGCTAAAACTGCAATCATACTATTTGAATTTTAAATCAAGCGTTACAGAACAAAAAAAATCAGAAAATATTCTTTTCTGTCATACTACTAACTAGGTATCAAAGGCAGCCCCATGTCAGTAACGTGAACAATTCGTTTTGGAAAAACAACACACTTTTACAATAAAAAAAAATACACCATCAGACATCGAGCTGTTCTAAGCTGTACCTTATCATTTCAGGTAGTCGATCTTTTAAACGATTTATACACAACATTTGATGACATCATCGACAACCATGACGTTTACAAGGTAAGTGATGGTTTGTATCTAATACCTTGTAATCTTCACTTTCGAAATTGGTCCACCAGGGACTATAACTGCAAGGTTCTGACGAGAGTTGTGTTGGGCGTTTAGATGGACCTTGTGGAGTTCTTGTTCCTTATGTAGGTTTCGAAAGTTTCGCAAAATTGACAGCTGTTTGTGGTAACTCATGGTGTACGGAAAGAAGGATTAAATGAATGGTGTTGATATGTGTAGTCGTTCTTTTCAAATAGTCTGGTGCCGGTTCTTCTACTTCTCGTGATTTTTGGTTTAATGTAATTTTCTAGGGTTTATGCCTATTTTGTCGTGTAGGATTTTGTGAAATATTGAAAGACGTTGAGTGTTTCTCATGCCTTCAGATGTTGTATAGATAAAAAAAATTGTGTTTTATAGATAAATTGGTAAAGATGTGTTATTGAAAAACACATATTTGGAGATTCAAGTCATTTTAATACTTATTAACACTCATGTAGAGTGACGACGATCGAAAGGTTTGAGTGGCCTACTTTGAATCTGCAAGTTGTTGATTCGTACCCATTCTCGCAAGCCAGAGCCCATATTTGTACTGCAGCAACCTCTTGGCGGTATGTCGATTGGACGGTGCCGTAAAAGAGGCTGTGACTTACGGCGATGATTCGTACCTCACTGCTGTCGTTTATTTCAAAATGGCTAAATTCCTCCGGCGAGATTTGAACCAGATTGTACCCAAGTCAACAAACTGTATAATCGGGTACCTGTTATATGTGAATGCTTTAAATATACGCTTCCAGACGCTAATTATAAGATGGCATAGGATTTTTAACAAACGGTTGTGCCGGTATAGGTCCACTCAAGGGTGAAATGTATTGTGAACACAGTGTGGAAAAGCGCTGTATAAAAACAAACGATATCAATATCTCAATGTAATGTACTACAGGTGATGAAAATGTCAACGCTTTAATTTGTTGCAACGATTCCGGCGCCAATGACAGTTTGATAATATATTTTTTGTATAATTCATTGTGTTGTATTTGCCTATTTAATAACGCATTTGTAACGACAAACAGGCTATCTAATATTTATTTCTCATTTAATTCATTGATTAGAAATTTATTTCATTTATTCCTTCATTTATTTCTGCACCCACCCTTCAGTTTGTTCTGTCATATAACTTTCTATAAAATCACTTAATGAAATTTGGTTGTGATTGGCGAGAGACTTTGTTGATTCAATAATAAGTGTTTACTACCGCTAAAAGACTACTAGTATTTTGCTCCTGAGCTGCGATGGTGTTAGTCAAATTATTAGGTCGAAGGTCGTTACATAGACGTAGGCGTGGATGAATTTCTCATTTCTCATTTTTTTCTAGAGACTGTTTCGAGGTTTTTATGAAGTTTTTATATACAAATTCAACTGACGCCCTAGCCTTTACCGCCACCTTGAAGCTTGTTTTCATTTTATTTGGCTAGCTGCATAGCTTCATACATTAAAACAACTGGGTTTGTTCTCTCAAAGTTTACGCACTGTTATTGATTTGGAGATTGATAGGGTAACTTTCCCCAATATTTTTTGAAGTAGAAAGATGAGTGGCCTAAGGGGTCACTACGACGAAAACAAACAGCGACAAAACCCTTATTTCAAGAGTACTTTCCGGCTGAATGAAGAAAAATATTGGAGATTAAAATTATTGTACATGTAGAAACGTCATTTATGAAACAATATGGAAAAAATAATTGAATATTGAATATTTTGACTCAAATTTCGAGCACGTCAGATCAATGACATGTGTGTTGCTGTGACGTAGAACCAGCGGGGCCAATATGTCTTTTGATTGATGAATGCATTTAACTTAGCTTGCGCCTAATCTAATATTGAGAAATAGTCATAATTGAACGTAAGCTGTAAAATTGGAATATTCCCATAGTTTTTTTTTTTTTAAATGTATATCACCAGGTTGAGACAATTGGTGATGCTTATCTAACAGCGTCAGGTCTGCCAGTTAGAAACGGTAGACGACACGCAGCAGAAATTGCTACTATGGTACTAGAGTTGTTAAGTAGTCTAGTCTGCTTTGAAATACGTCACATGCCAGGTCGACAACTCCAACTACGAATTGGTGCACATACAGGTGAGTGTCGGATATCGTTTATAGCAATGTGGAAACAACAACTATGGTTCCATGTTACTTATTGTGCACTCATGTCACGTACTTGTTTGTGATCACGTGAGTACCCAGACTCTGTCTGTCATTTTTGATTCATCATAACCTTATAAATGAACACTGCAGGATCCTTCAAGTTCCTTTGGGTATACACGTAGTTTTGACAGGTTTCCTTATTACATACATGTACGATATTTCATTTTCAGTAACATGCACCATATGCCTTCCTTTTAGATGAATCAGAGTTTAGAAATTGTTAGATTAGTCCCGCTTCCATTCTCTTCTTGTCTGTCTGTCTGTCTGTCTGTCTGTCTGTCTGTCTGTCTGTCTGTCTGTCTGTCTGTCTGTCTGGTGAGTTGGCATGCTAGAGGTAGCTGACTAGCAATTAATCGAGTCCAACCCCTGTAAACATATTTTCAAGTTTTAATAGACAACATTCAATATCTGGACTTTCGAAAAACTCAGTTGCAATACGTAGATACAATCACGAGCACGGAAAGTTCAACACCACTGTACTAAGTCCGTTGTTCATGTACATTTAAACAAGTAGTAAAAAAATTTTCCCGGTATGACAGGACCCGTTGTGACTGGTGTTGTAGGACTTAAAATGCCTCGTTATTGTATATTTGGAGACACGGTTAATACTGCATCACGTATGGAATCCAGTGGGTTAGGTAGGTAACCAATAACATTAACTGTTTAACTGTTACATTGAAAAGAGCGTAACGGCTCAGGTAGGTAACCAATGAAATGAACTGTTAGTATGGTATTTGAGAGAGAGAGAGAGAGAGAGAGAGAGAGAGAGAGAGAGAGAGAGAGAGAGAGAGAGAGAGAGAGAGAGAGAGAGAGAGAGAGAGAGAGAGAGAGAGAGAGAGAGAGAGAGAGAGGGGGGGGAGGGAGGGACGGACGGTCAGGCAGACAGACAGACAGACAGACAGACAGACAGACAGACAGACAGACAGACAGACAGACAGACAGACAGACAGACAGACAGACAGACAAAGAAGCAAAATGACAGTTGGAGACAGACAGACAGACACGTATACGTGGATTTGTCGGTAACATACCCAAGGAACACATTAATATGAAATTATTATGGAGGATACTATTATGGGAGATATATCGTTCACTAGTTCTTCATATTGTCTGTTTCTTTACTTTTAGCATTAAGAGTAAACCTGAGTTACACGACAGCTAAAATATTATTAGACCTGGGAAACTTTATCCTGGAAGAGAGAGGAGAAATTTCTGTCAAAGTGAGTGAAAATCTTTGCCCAACAGGAGGTTTCTGATTTGTAAAAGTTTGCTTCTAGACACAATGATATATTTTGCCCTAAAACAAGGTAACTGCACGTTGAAATATAAGGGGGGGGGGGGAAATAGTATACCTGAAAGTACATCTGTACGTGTTGAAGTATTTAAAACTAACACTATATCTAAAGGCTATGAAATAATTTGTCATTAAAACTACATGTATCTTTTTGGCGTTTAGTTAAAATAGTCCCTTTAACTTTATATTGTCGCCAATATTTTGCTTCGTTCAGCCAAGGAAAATACGATCTACCCAAGTGGTCTTGTCACTACGCGTCAGTAGACGATCCGAGCAGTGGCAAAACCAGTAGGTCATGAGTATTTACCTGCTGAATGAAGAAAAATATTAAGGAATAATATGACCATACCTCCATTAGTATAATTTATGAAAAACAGGGAAACATACTGTCGATTTGACTCATATTTTGAGAACTGCCGAACGAGTGACGTAGACACATGTTGTCGTGACGTAGAACGACCAGGGTATATCATCCATATTTTCTGTTCAAAGACAGTTACTTTGCTTCTGTATAATTTTATAATGGCAGTGAAGTGTTTATTCCGGTGTAGCCTGAGCTGACATTTTAAGGTTGTACTTAAAATTGTAAAATCGATATTCAGTTTGAGGAGATCAACGCAGTACCCCTTTTTTCATCCTATCAAGATCTTTGATTTATCTATCACACTTAGTCTTGTTTATCATAACTTTTTTTTAAACTGTATTATTAATGGCCTCTTTTTTCCAGGGTAAAAAGCCGATAAAGTCCTACTGGTTACTTGGACGAACTGACAAAGAGTACACACTACCGGATCTTTCCAGAGCACTTAGTCCGTCACAGCACATCTTCAAGTGAAAATGTCGTTGAAGTATATACGACAACTGCACCTTTCAGCAATAAGTCATCACGTAAGTGAAGACAACCTACTACGGGGGGAAATGACGTACTCTGCACACCATGGAGTCGATCTGTATGATTGATAACGATGGATAATAGCAAGACCGCTCAATAGTAGAGTGCAGTTTCGTATGTATATACTGATTTTGTTCGAGTGAATATATCAAATTTCGTGTTTTATGCCTAATACGTACATTAATCACAAGAACACTGTCATGTTGTCATTTTTTCATGGAAAACATGTTTCATCAGGGTCAATATATCACCATTTGTGTCATTTGCTACGAATATTTATCATACAAAATACAATTTTGAATATGTCATTTCAGATTTATCATTAATTTTATTTGGAATACACACGCACACATGCAAATATATATATATATATATATATATATATATATATATATATATATATATATATATATATATATATATATATATATATATATATATATTATATCGGTATAATGTTGTGTGATCTTCGTCTTATGTATAGCCTCAGATTAGCGAATGTACTCATATAGCACTATAATTTCATAATTTATGAAATGTACAACAAGAAATAGATGAGTGGATATAACCATATCAATCAATATCTCATATCGATCAATATTTTAATCCGTTGAACTTTCGTCTTTAAGTCATTTTCAACAACTCAATAACTTGAAGTATTTCCATTTACTGAATATATTGTATTACAAACGAGAAGAAAAGTCAGTGAACAACGACATATTGACCTCGACGTTAATGAAAGTGTCACAGTCTGTAACTGAGTCGTCATTTTCGATTTACTGTAGATTGTTCCCCGGAAATAAACTCTTTAAATCTTTGCTGTTACTTTTTGCAAGAAAACGCTAACCTATTTATTTTAAAAATCAATTGCAATTTGTTTTTAATACAGAGTCCAGAATTTAGTGATTTTAGAATCCAATATGGCCGCCGAATAATTTGTTAACTCAATATGGGAAAATTACAGATTGACGATTTCCTTGAAAAGAAGACGATGAACTCCCAAAATGTCTTTAATTATTTCAAAAGGACCAGGAGCAAGCTTTCATATGAAAAAAAAAATTGAGAGAATTGAAAAACTTTGATTTTCAGGGAAATTTAGCCCCGAGGTATATCCATCAGATTACAACAACGTCGGAGTTGGTTAAAGAACTCAAAAAAGTACTTACAAAAAAGGCTTTGAAACGAGTGTCGTGATTTTTTAATCTATTGCTCCCCACTACCCCCTCAAAATATCGAACTGTCATTTCATTATAAATCATGCAATCTTGCTAATTGTTTCATCTGAATATCCCGAGAATACTTGCTGCATAGCTGTCGGGCTAGGTGATATTAGTGAAAAGTAGTTCCTCATCAAAAAAATTTATTTTACAAGAGTCTCTTGTAATTTACCAAGCTATGTGAATGACAATTATAATTACAATATATAAACGTTTACTCGGAGTGCAATATAACTATTACAACTCAAATGTTGATGTATTCGCCTTCGGATCGGAATGTTATCCGCCCTCATGACGTCAGGACGGATTACACTCTTGGCGATCCGCATGCGCAGACATCCATATTGTACTACTGGTTGCTAGCTATGATTAAACATGCTTTACTAAGTAGATTAACAGCTAACATATTTCAATGCGAACTAAATATAACCAATCAAGACAATAAAGTTGCCGACTGTGCACCATGGAGGAAAGTATGGTACTTAATTTGCATACTATTAATTATTACCAGTTGTTTTAAGATTTTCATTGTTAAGCGGTATTTAAGAGGATCGTACAATATTAGTCTAGTAGTTGTATACTAGTATACTCAGGGATCTAAAGGAATTTATAGACTTATCACGTTTGTTTGACTGCGTATACATTTCACAGGGAACAAATCATTGGTAAACAGAGGTCTATCCATTGGCAAGCTAAAGTGAATCTATTTACAATACACTTTACCATGCATATGTATGCAAATTGTGCTTTTACTGTAGTTTTCGATTGGGATTTGATATACATACATACATATATATATATATATATATATATATATATATATATATATATATATATATATATATATATATATATATACTAATTCAGTGTAAGAGGTAAGTCATAAACTGAAGGAAAAGCGCTCAATACTGAGAAGTAGAGCTGTATTACACAAAATACACAAGTTATGGTAACATAACTTGTGTATTTTGTGTGTGTATGTATATATATATATATATATATATATATATATATATATATATATATATATATATATATATATATATATATATATATATGAGCTGTATTACACAAAATACACAAGTTTTGGTACCATAACTTGTGTGTATGTATATATATATATATATATATATATATATATATATATATATATATATATATATATATATATATATATATATATATATATATATATATATATATATATATATATATATATATAACTCGGTGAGTATCAATCTGCTAAGACAGTGCTCTATACCGCAGTGGCAGAGCGTAATAGTTTTGGTAGTACTGGAACTCTTTCTTGGTTGTAACTCGGAGTTTCACGCATAGTGCGATCACCAGACACTGATGATCGCACTATGCGTGAAACTCCGAGTTACAACCAAGAAAGAGTTCCAGTACTACCAAAACTATATATATATATATATATATATATATATATATATATATATATATATATATATATATATATATATATATATATATATATATATATATATATATATATATATATATATATATATATATATATATATATATATATATATATATATATACATAAAATGAAAGAAGACGAGTATGATATTACATTATGGATTTACGCTACGGACCGTTTCACCAGAAGGATCATCAGGCGTGGACTGCTGCTTACTACTGACGCAGTCTATACAGTACATTACTTAGGCGTGTTTTCATTGACGACTGTGTGTACACAAACTTGCATGAACACAAGCAAATGTTCAACGACAAGGTTGTAATATCTCTGTTTTTTCAATTCTTTCTGACATTACAATGTTACACTTAAGCAGTCTCTGACAACACGTCATGATTCATGAAAGCAGCGAAAAAAATATGGGAATACAAAACAGTAACATCTACGTTGGCTTATCAGTGTCATTGGGTGATATGAATTTCTAACGTTTTCCCTAGTGTGAATTCTTTAGTTGATTTTCAAAGTTCAAAACTGACAATAATAATTCGGATAATTATATGATTGTCATTCTGTCAATCAACACATTCAACAATATTGTTCACTTTCAGGTTTACCATGTTTCATTTTAATATGATAATTTTAGCAGTCGCATTAGTAGTTTTAACGTTACTTTTGACAATTAATTTGACAAAAAGACCATTATGTCTTACACCATACTCTATAACCATACCCTGGGGTCAGGTGACATAATATACACACAATAATTGTATCTTGTATAATTTATGCCTTTTCCCCCTTACGTCAGTATTTTGAATCCTAAATGAAGATATTCTATAATGCTGTAAGTGACATATTCATCGCTAGAGATAGCGGCTAGTGTGATATCTAGAAAACCATTTATATTGATTGTCCACATATCTCCAAACAGTCTTTCTATTTTTCTTAAAACAAAATTGAGCAGTGTATCTTCCTTATCAAAATTAAACACTTCTTGAATAAAATTCTGTATAGTATTCGTACTGCAATTAATGTCTGTGTTTGTGATTTTTTTTATCAGGGTAATCTATTGTCCTCCCTTACAAATATATAATCCGTTCCCTTTAGACTCTCGAACATTTCTACCATTGTATCATGATCATAACATACAAATTACCGGGACGCTAAACAATGGATTAATGGACATACATAAAAAAAAATATATGGAAGTGGAAAGCAATCCAAAGACATTAAACCTGAATTTATTATTCCCTGCAAAGTTATGTCCATTTATTGCGCTTTACGGACTACATTGTATGAGATCAAATAATTGAAACTTTTAGAAAAAAACTGTTGTGCCTGTGTCTCTCTTCTCTGTCTTGTTAGATGCGGTGTATCTGTGTCTCCATGTTTTTGTGTCTGTTTCTTTTCATTGTCTGTCTGTCTGTCTGTCTGTCTGTCTGTCTGTCTGTCTGTCTGTCTGTCTGTCGTTGTCCGTCTGTCTCTTTCTGTCTCTGTCTCTGTCCCTGTCTCTCTGTATCTCTCCCTGTCTCTGCCGCTGTCTATCTGTCTATCTGCCTGTCTGTCTGTCTGTCTGCCTGCCTCTCTCTCTCTCTCTCTCTCTCTCTCTCTCTCTCTCTCTCTCTCTCTCTCTCTCTCTCTCTCTTTCTCTTTTTCTCTTTTTCTCTCCGTTTGTACTGAAAAGCATCGACCATAAGTATGTTAATTGTAATATACATGTATAGTGGCCGTACTCTAGCTAGAATTAACCAAAAAATAAATCACCTTTTTAAATATCAGCTGCATATTGAATGATAAAGGTAACCTACATAAACTATATTTTATGTGCGTATTTCTAGTATTACGCCATAGGCGAATATACAAATTATTGTCAATATTATAACCGACTGAGAATAGTTTGATGGAGGGTTTCATGTTATTTCAGTAAATATCATGTCATTATTTTTGTCGCCACTCTAAAAAATAAAAGTAATTAAATTGTGTCCATTGAGCCACCGACGTCCTACTCGTACATGCCTGCGGTACAGCATCTCAAACTAACTATTAAGTTTACAACCGGATTGAATGTGAATATCGTTTCGTACAAACAATGAAAGTTGGACAGGATTTCAAAATATTCACTGTTTTAAAGTATTGAAATAATGTTGATATTTGTGTCTTGTGAAACGAACTGTTGTTGTTTTTCCTTGCGAAAGCATGTGTTGTTACTTTGGCCTAACATTCTAATACTGCAAACGAGTCGAGTTCATATCATTTTAGGGGCAGTAACGGACGGACGGACAAACAGACAGGCATACAATATGCGTGTATTGTAGTGAAAGGGACAACTCATTAGTATTAATTTGTGACTATGAAAACTTCTTGTCTGCTGAAGGTCAACCCATGTAGAAATGGTAACATTTAAAGCCAGTCATACAACTGACTATGAGAATATATCGAATCTAGTCAGCTTTCCAGCTTTCTAAAGGCCATTCAAATTCTCGTTGGTATATATTGTTTGCTTCTAGGTGTGCAAGATATAATATGACATAATTTTAAATGAATATGTTTAAAAGAAATGAACGTAGTACTGTTAGTCGATACTCAATATGCTATCTGATATTCTAAGCAGTCCACTCTTAGCATATATAACAAACCCTGGAGTCTAAAAAGCTTAAAGGAAGAATTCGACGGGAGATTAGAAGTAAGGAATATTCAAATTGTACGAACCACTCGAAAGAACCGATTCATATTCATACCTAGTTTTCAATCAAGCAGAGACCGTTCTATAATCAGTCGTATTTTGAGATTCCAGAAATAAAATACTTTAAAGTATCTCCTCCGGAGGCAATAACACAATTGGAACTGCAGTAAACATATGTCTGAACACGGTGCTTCAAGATAAACTTCAAATTGGCAATTAGAACATTCTTTAAAGAAACTAGTATCAACCACTGCATTGTTTTTGTCGGCGTCAGACAGACATACATACATACAGACATACATACATACATACATACATACATACATACATACATACATACATACATACATACATACATACATACATACATACAGACAGACAGACAGACAGACAGACAGACAGACAGACAGACAGACAGACAGACAGACAGACAGACAGACAGACATACATACATACATACATACATACATACATACATACATACATACAGACACAGACAGACAGACAGACAGACAGACAGACACACACACACACACATATATATAGACAGACAGACAGACATAGACAGACACAGACAGACAGACAGACAGACAGACAGACAGACAGACAGACAGACAGACAGACAGACAGACAGACAGACAGACAGACAGACAGACAGAGTCAAAATGCACGATGTAAAAAAAAGTGACTGGGAATCTCATACTGAGAGTGAGACTTATTACAACTGCAATTGAGATGAATTGCATGGCGAGAGGAGGCGTATGAAGAATTTGAAATTTAATTCAATATAAAAGACAAAAAACAAAGAAGACTGCATGAAGCAAGGGTTATATTTCATCAATAAGAGAAATTTTAGAATACAGAACGAAACATAGATAGAAGAGCGGACGAAAGTCTTTTGAAATGTTTCTTCAGATCTTGATCTGATACCCTGCATGTACGGCACACTTCATATAGTCAAAGTGTACATGTACATGTATATAGAAAATAAATGAATTCAATTATCACATCAAGTTACAGTCTCTTAAAAAGGAAAAATTTCAAAAACAAACGAATCAAAACCTACTGTGCGCAGTAGAATCAATATAATGTATACTGTGATTAGATTAGTGTAAACCATAAACGTCCATGTGTCTAAACTAAGTGACACATCTATAGATTGACAGACAGTTGAGGTCAAAGGTTAACCATCTATGCTATCATGTGACCAGTCAACGAATTGGATTACCGTTGTCAAAAGTAAATACACACAACCTCAACGGATAATTTTGAAATAGTGAAGCGTACAGAAAAAAATAATTTAGTTACAACTCTTTCGCGTTTCATCACCCGTAGAGTGACCCATAGAGTGGGTCACGTGATTGACATACTCTATTTGACAAGACGTAGGTCTAAAAGGATGTTTGAATAATTGAGTTCCATTCGATCACTTGTGAAGGAGAACGCTATTAAAGGAAATAAAGGTATTTTTATAAACTTTCTGGAGAGTCGTTGTATGATTTTACATCACATAAATATCGCGCGATTTCCAAGAAACACCAAATCTTTTTTTCTCCTTTATTGGACGTATTGTTTTATATATAGTAGGCCACTGTTGCCTCATATTTGTTTGTTTGTTTGTTTGTTTGTCTGTCTGTCTCTCCACTCGTCTGTTTGTTTGTCTGTCTGTATATCTGTCTGTCGACACGATATCTAAAAACAACTATCGCATCAACTCCCTATGCATCTCCCACGCATATTGCTTTATGGTATTAAATTGCAAATGTTGATTTCATTTGAGTAACATAAATGACTGAATAGTACTTGTGATTGTGTGACTTGTGTGTGTGTGTGTGTGTGTGTGTGTGTGTGTGTGTGTGTGTGTGTGTGTGTGTGTGTATAAGCTTATATATAATTTATGATGAGGAACTCTTTTTCCTATTAATTAATATTCTTGTTAATTTAGCTTATAATTGCAATGGGTCACTTGCATAATTAACTAATTTTGTAGTAGGCAAATATCTTTCGAGACCTAGCTTTAAAACTTCATATAATCTGATGCATACACTGATTATAACCAAATGTACATACCCTATACAGTTTGCTGGCGTACTTGTTAATTTCAATGGGTTATTTGTATGATTAATTCAATGTATAGATGTATGGTAGCTTAGAATTCTGCATTCTAACAAAGAATGTAAGAACAACATTTTTGCCCTTACGGAAGGAATTCAGTTTATCGGGTGACGTGAAAATGAAGAACGTGTCTGTAAATAATGGTATGAGACCGCCATTATTGTAAATCGGAGTACCCTTCATTGAAAATGTTATGTTTGAAACGTGAAGCTGCCTTTCCTTGGGGAAAAGTAGTTGTTATACCACTAGACTGCTGTTAGTTAACATCAATGGACAAGACAGTGTTAGACTCATTATAAGTATCGAGTAAATGTGCCGGACTTTGCCAGAATTTCTATTCCATTTTTTCAAAGCAACACAGAAATAATTGTCTATGTTCTTCCAAACTGATTGAGATCCCGTTACTACAGTATTGGGTAGATTTTATACGCATCACACACATATTTCTAAAGCTTCGTAATAATTTACCATCTACACGTACGTCCACGTGAAGTGAAATATTTGCAGTGGGTTATTTAGCGAACGAAGCTAGCTATCAAAGGTGTGGTCTTTGTTTTGTTCATCGATCGATCGCCTGAAGTACGCTATCGCGATATCGGTTGTCTTAATCTTCGATCAGATTTCTTGTTTTTCTTTCAAAATCTACAGCTATGCACTCATCAGAACAGTGACGAGCGAAATTTTAATGTGAGATGCAATAAAATGATATTTTTTTGTCTGAATAAAGATTATACAAAATCTAAATGTTGTAGTTTATGATACTTGCTGTACAGTCGATACAATTTGGGTTTATAAATACAAATATATATTCGGTCCATTTACAGAGTGTAGTCGTAGGACGCCGGACATTTTTTTAACTTAACGGGGGACCGGTGTTTTGGAGTTGAAAATGAGTTTTCTCAAATTGACCCCCCACAGATTCAGTGACCAAAGCCAAAACTACCCCCCCCCCCCCAATAAAGATAACTTTTTTTCCAAAATGACCCCCCAACACACACACACACACACACACACACACACACACACACACCTCACACACACACACACACACACACACTTATATATACATATGTATAATATATGTTTTTATAGGTTTTACTATAATGATGTTACTATAACACCATATAAATATTATTGAACATTTGTTATCTATCAAGAGAATGCATTCCTTTTGGTATTGTTATTTTCTATATACATACTTATCTAAAATCTATAGAGCATGTAATTTGCTCAGGGTATCTCGTTACAAATCAATGGGAACTATAAATACTTGCAATTAATACATCTCTTTCTATAAAAAATAGTTTTTACAAATATAGCAAATGTTGACAGAAAACAGCATAAACTAATTTCTGATAATGCTACCCATGGTACATGTGTCTGTTAGTGGTATTATACACTGAAATAAAACACGATGTTCAATAATTCCTGGTGCATTTCTTTTATATGGGCCTTGATCCTGAATCCAAACAATAAATAAAAAAAAATAACAATGTAACAAAAATTGTACATTATTTTCAATGATTTGTTTATGGCTTCTGTTAATACATTCAGATGTAACCAATACCACACATTTCTACAATTTCATTTAGAACAAGGTTTTGATCTTTAAGAATGAAGACAAATTGATTAAAAACACAAATGGCCAGCTCAATCGCTAAGTTACAACTACTGTAGTGAACAAAATGACAGATATAACCCTAACCCCAACCCACCTTACACACAACTAGCCATTCTTTAAATACTATATACCAAAATATGGTCACGAATACTTAAAGATACAGTTATAATCAGTAAAATATCATGAAAAATATTGTGAGTGGGATATTTTTTGTGAAATGGTGTATTTACGTGTGAAGTATGCACGATATCCAGCGGGAATCAATGGATTGTATGGTCGCCCTCTATGACAATAATGACAAGTAAGTACTTCTCCCATGATGCACCAGGATATAAAGCAATATGGCGGTGATTTCAAAATAAGGACTGCAGCTGGCTGGTGGCAGAGTGGTATGTTATGAAGTTGAGGGGAAGTCAGGTATGGTATATTTTGGCCTCATGAGGATAGTTTTTGGCAGTTGTCCTGAGTCCTGAGTACCTTTTTAAAGATTGTACTGTATATCACTACAATCACAAGCTGAATAATTATTTCCGGGAAAAAAGGACTCCATTTAATTTGTTTTTTTGATATGACACAGGCTAGTCCTAGATCCTGCTTGTAAACGGAATAAGTCGTCCCTTCCTGAGGGTCATGTCAGTAATCTAGACCCGTGCGCCGTCTGCAAGAAGGACTAGACAAAGGCAAGGAGCTAGTCCTGCTTGCGTACGGAGTAAGTCGTCCCTTCATATCAGTAATCTAGACCCGTGCACCGTCTGCAAGCAGGACTAGCATGAAGCAGCTACAAGCATTTTACCTCCATGGTACTACTAGACCAGCTATACACTTTGGCGAGGTATTGTTAGAAACAAATATTTATTCACACCAGCTGTGAAGCTCCTAAATTTGTTTGTTTCGCAGGATATCTTTTGCACTGTACAACCATAGACAATAGAGAGGGATCCCTCTCTATTGTGTATGGTACAACAAGCCTCTTCTGTGGAAATTTGTGTAGATCGGTCACGATTTTGAAAATTACTTTTCTGGGTCTCCTACATTGTATAATAGTATAGGAATGCAGCTAGGATAAAATTAACCCCACTACACCTTTGCTCCCCTTTATACAGTCCAAAATGGCAACATACATTACATGTAGAGTGAGTAAAGTAATTAATACTAGTAGTAGTACCTTGGTGATGTAGTCTCAGTATTTAAATCATGACAAAAGATATTTTAATTATGCATGTCTATGCTGTGTTGTTGTTCAGGTGGATACATGTAGAGGTTTAGCAGGATACAGGAATGTTACGATGACAACAGACTGAATATTGATGGTATGAACCTGTAGCTAGGTGTCCAATAATGAAGAAGCTGTCACAAACATGGCGGCAACAGAAGCCAAATGTCGGTAACTATGGTAACAAGGGATTGGTTGGTACTGGTACCAGCTATTATGAGCCAATGGGAAGTGAGACGAGAATGGAAAGATCTACTAAGTGTGAAGAAAGAACAAAGACAGTGGTGACAACAGTACAAAGGAGAAAGAGGCTCGGCCAACATACTGTGTTTGTTGCCAAACCAAACATGTGCAAGTTTCAACCTCAAGTTGACAAAGCATGTGATGGGTCTCGAGATCAAGAGAAGAAAGATAAAAATGTATTTGCCATACCGAGAAGATCACCTAGGTTACAAAATGCTAGCCGTTCAAGACTTCCACCAAAATCTGAAGATGGGTTTCCCAGAAACTTACAGCAAAACAAGGAAAATTTTCCCAGGGCTGCAGGCAGCACTGAGGATATGGAGAGAAGAGACTTGCTTTCTGTGAGTTCTTTATCAATTGCCAGTCTTGAATCTGATTTGGATGAAGATGTCTTAATGGCAGCCAACCAAATAGAGCAAGATTACAATACACATTTACATAACAATGATAGTAACCAAGGTAACAGTAACCAGGGAGGCAGCTCTTCTATGGTTTCGCAACAAAAAACTGATGAACAGAATCATGGGAATGTCGATGTTTATTGTTGCACCCCTAACAGGAACAATGCAGAAGATAAAAGCAAATGTGCACCCAGTATGGGACATAAAAACACAAAGTTTGACAATTGTACTAAAATTGATAAACCAGAAACTCGACAGCATCCATCTTGTCAAGTTAGCAAGCCCAAACAACAGATGTCGCAAGTTTCAACAAATAAGAGTAAAATGCAAACGCAGTCGAACAATGCTACTGCAATTTCCACCAAGGATAAGTTTTGTCATAATAAACCAAGAATTAACAACACCACTCTAGTGAACCACACCAATGATACATTTACAACCCAGTCGAAGAAGCAAATCACTTCTAATGGAAATTATCCACACACATGTGAAAACCATGGCATGAAGGAAATACACGTCTCAACTGTTGATAGAGACAAGACATCCTCAGCAGCGACAGGAAACAATATTAACATCCCTAAGACTCACAAGGGTCGGACAGACAAAAAAGGAATCCCACCAGTGTATGACTGCCCTCAAGTGGCAGACAATAGTCAGGATGACAGTTTACCATCGATTGTCAATCCCAAACAACTATTCGCAGGAATTTGGCAGAACTCAGAAACTGATGAACATAGTGAACAACTCACTACAGTACACTGTGTTGACTCACAAAGTCCAGGTTATAGCAGTGATAATAAAATTACTAATCGAGAAAAAGCCAACGACAAGAACTTGGCTATCAGTACAGCGGATAACAGCAATAGAAAGGGAACTTCACAAGGTAATTATGGCTTGATCTGGGTTTATCTAATTAATCAGATTTTAAATAAATAAATAACTTGTCTAACTCGCACAGTCTAAAGCCCAGTTGGTTTAGGATTAAAATTTAAGGTGTATCTGACTGACACCTACATTTTAATCCTATCCAAACAGTTAGCTGGAAGAGTGATAGAAAAAGTTGGTTCCTGAACAAAAGAATGGCCATAGTTTCACTGATAAGATGCTACAAGAACCTGGTATGTGTCATGCAATAAAATGACCCTGGTTGAATAGATGCTATCAACTTACTAAGTCACACAGTCTTAGCTGTGTGTGTACAAACCACACAGTCTCTAGTCCAACTTTGGATTAAGATTGGGATTAACAATTTTGTATGTCAGTGGAGTTCATGGACATTACGTATCTTCATTTTTTTTTGTAGGATTCCCTACATGCGTACTTGAAGCCGAGAATGTAACACTTGAATCTCAGACCTCTGTATCTATCAACCCAAATACTTCTCCATCATCATCAACACCAAACAAACTGTTACTATCATCTTGGGGTCTTCCTGACGTAGTCTTGAAGTCTTACCACAGTAAAGGTATCACTCAGATGTTTGATTGGCAGGCAGAGTGTCTGAGTCAGGAGAGAGTCTTGTCTGGTAGTAATTTGGTCTATTCAGCTCCTACTAGTGCTGGTAAAACCATGGTGGCTGAGTTGTTGATATTGAAGAGAGTATTAGAAACCAAGCAAAAAGCTATCGTTATCCTTCCATTTGTCTCTGTGGCAAGAGAAAAAATGTTCTATTTACAGGTAAGTGCATTGATTGTCTTGAAAGACCTCAGGTCTGTACTCTGAAGGTAGTTGAACAAAAACCCTCAATCATCAGTGTGCAATCTTTGGTTGTTTGTAATATCAAAGGAAAACTCAATGGTCTAGCAGCTACAGGTTGGTGCATTGATAGCTAACATTGCACTAGTCTTGCTTTTAGACCCCTCAGGCTATTCTGCTCACTGTGGTGACCAAAGGTCGCTAGCATTGGCCCTCGATTGCACCTTTCAGAAGAAAGTCCAAGATCTAGCAGCTAGACCTACATTGCTGCAATTTGCACTACAGTAAAATGTTCTACTCACATTCTTTCAAAGTCCAGCAAGTCTTTGCATCTGACTATTTTCATTGAATAAGGGGATCATGAGATCAATAGTTCAGGGTAGTATAAAAAAAGGTAAATACTTTTAGTTAGGCCTTAGATGCCCCCCCCCCCCTCCGACTTCAATTAGCCAAAATTGATAATTATTCAGACAGCACAATCAATTTCAAATCAGTATATAGTAGTACATGTACATAAATATACAGCCAGTATGTAGAGAGGAAAAATAGATCTTTTGTTGACACTTTACTGTACAAAATGTATTTCTGTGCCATACATTTACAATTTAATAGCATAGCAAAAATTTTATCATTTCTCAATTTGGTGCTACTTTTAGAAATATTGTAGGGGTACAAAACAGATACCATTAAAAGTACAATGTATAATCCTTTTTGTAGGATGAGACGTAAGATGATTCAAACCTCCCCCCCCCCCCTCCCCAAACTAAAAGAGTTTAATTTTTTATCCTACATTGAACTATATCAATCTCCTAACAGGAAACCCCATTGCTTTTAATCTTCCTCATATAATAAGCGCAACAATGTCTCTTTACAAGAACAAAAATTGGGCTGTAATATTGAAAATATATTGAAAATTTCTCTTCAATCAGTAAATATAACCTGATACAAATTAAATGTTTGTATTCCGAGAATGAAAGGAAAGAAGGAATTGCATTATTTTATAGACTTTTTTATCTCAAAGAAAAGTACCAAATATAGTGCAAATAATTAGCAACCAAGTCTAGTAAGTAGTACAAGAAGTTTACTTTTCGTTGTGTATTTACTATTTGATGTATTTGTTGAGAATAATTTGCTCTTGATATATGATTCACAATGATTTAATGTTGCAGACGATGTTCCAGGAAGCTGGTGTCAGAGTGGAAGGCTATATGGGGAACCAATCACCAGCTGGTGGCTTCAATACTCTAGATGTAGCTGTATGTACTATAGAAAAAGCTAACAGTCTAGTCAATAGATTGCTGGAAGAAAATAAATTAGATCAACTAGGTAGGCACACATATTAGTTTGAATATTTTAACCCTTAGCATGCCATGTACAGTATGCCTATGACCCCCTAGTACAGTGATTTTCAATACATTTTGTGAATTTACTGAAACAATCCACACCCCTGACCTTCAAGGGAGAAAGACCTAATTTAAAATACAAACCTTTTTAACCACATGTTTATTGTTAACTTAAACTTGCAGTGCAGCAAGGTACAAAAAGTGAATTTCAAATCATGTTACTCATTCAAATACTTGTGAAAGTCTTGAATGGCCCAGTATACTCACTGTTATAGAGGCTAGGCAGTCTATATAGATGAACACCTGAAGCACATCTTTACTATTTTACAGTTTAAGTTATATTTCATCAAATTGAACTCTTCCCAGTATGTAAAGTGTTAGATTGGATTTGTTTTGTCCATTCTAGGTATGATTGTGGTAGATGAATTACACATGGTAGGGGACTCACACAGAGGTTACTTACTGGAGTTACTACTGTAAATCATATGTGATTTGTTTTGTTTATTGTAGGTATGATTGTGGTAGATGAATTACACATGGTAGGGGACTCTCACAGAGGTTACTTACTGGAGTTACTACTGTAAATCATATGTGATTTGTTTTGTCTATTCTAGGTATGATTGTGGTAGATGAATTACACATGGTAGGGGACTCTCACAGAGGTTACTTACTGGAGTTACTACTGTAAATCATATGTGATTTGTTTTGTCTATTCTAGGTATGATTGTGGTAGATGAATTACACATGGTAGGGGACTCTCACAGAGGTTACTTACTGGAGTTACTACTGACCAAGATTAAATATGTCAGCAGTAAAGTACAACCTAACAACACCTCCAATGATAGGTATGTATCATCACAATACATCATAACATGTACTATGAAAATCTGATCAAAGGAGAAGTTGATTTTGCTTTGTTTTTATTGCATTTATTATCATCTCTGCTTTTGCTTTGCAACCTGCTGAAATATTAGGAGGTTTGGCCTCATACTTGGCCCAGAATCCATGGGGATTTTCTGCTCTCACCTTTCCCCTACCACACCTAGCGTTTTGCTAGTGACTGTTAATCATACCTAAACTTACGTTATGATTTCCTGCAGTGATGATTGAATATATGGTAATTATGTTTACATCATAGCTGACCTCTCATAGTTGGTTCTAATCACATGATGGCACTGTTGACGTCGCCTCATAGTGGGGAAAACTTTAAAACCCAATTTCAGAATTTACACCTGATTATTTGTTTACTGTCTAATCACATCCTTCAAATAGCATTTTGTTGGTACAAGGGACATACATATTGATATTTGTACATAGAAAGACACAAATTGATGCAAATTTGAAGTACTGCTATACAGATAACAGTAGTCTTATCTTGTGTACCAGACACTAAATCAACTTCTTTTGTGTACATTTATGGTTGTCGGTATTTGTGTTTCGGTATCTGTTCTGTTCTTTCTTGGACATTTATAACCAGTGCAACATTTAATATGTTCCGTTTGTTTGTTTGTAGCTAGACAACAATTCACCAGTAGTGAGCCTATGTTTCTGTTGTCAACAAGAGGCGAATAATCAGTCTTTAAAAAAACCCAGTTCAGATGACTATTACATGTAACACATTGTGATACACTTGGCATGTCTGTTAGTGTGAACCAAGTGAAATACAATTTTATTCATCACCAGAAATGGTATTTTTTATAGCGTTATGATTCGGTCTGCTCCATCGCAGAATATTTCAAAGGCCTGGCAACTGGTACACTGTTGTACAGATAGAAGCAATCAGAAATTAAGAGCTACATAAAGCCTTTGAATGGTTTTACATAATTATTATTTTATGATGACATTTCTACAGAACTGAAAACAAGACAAAACACAATCCCATCCAGATAATCGGCATGAGTGCCACCCTACCTAACCTTGACCTTCTAGCCAAATGGCTGGAAGCTGACCTCTACAAGACAGATTTTAGACCAGTACCTTTAACTGAATGCATCAAGATTGGTTCAACCATCTACAACTCTGAGATGAAGAAACTGAGTGAGATCAGTGAAACCATGCAAGTTGCTGGAGATGATGAACACATTATCCCGTTATGCTTTGAAACGATATCACAGGGACATTCTGTATTGATATTCTGTCCCACTAAAAACTGGTGTGAAAAGTTGTCTGAGATGATAGCTAAACAGATCTATAAAGTATTGAGTGGTGGCGGTGTCATCGCAGCTGGGTTTACAAATGCAGGTATGTGTTGGTATCTAACATGTCTGTTTATGTTCTATAATGTTATATCACCTAATGTTACAGATAGTACAAATGTATGTTTGACTCTACTATACATTATACCAAAACTTTGGATTATGTAGGGCTTTACTATTGTCTTCATATTATTACTGTCTTATCAGTGCCAGTGGTGCCATGAAGATCAGATATAAATATTCATGTGTTCAAGAACTTCTCCTATTAGCTACATGTATGCCAACATCAAGCACACTTAGACTATCACAAATACTCATTTGTTCCATGGACAATCAGAGATTGGAACAATACATGTATACCACCGGAAATAATTAACATAACAGATCTAGAACTATTCAAACAAGCAGCCACAACTTTCAACAGAACACCGGACAGAAACATCAAGGACTAACACAAAGTTAGCTAACACAACATTCTACTCATTTTAGTCAAATATGGGACACTGAGTTGTATATTAAAGAAGAAGCTAGTCAGGCGTTGTCTTTTGGAAATTTTCACAAAACACAATGCCTACATTTGTTCCCGTGATCTATTTTTTTGACTATTGTTTTTACCTTTCTTTGCTACTTTATTGCCATTGGAGTCTTATTTATCTGGATAAATGGCATTGACTCAGCTTCTTTCTAATCCTCCAGGTTTCAGGAAAGCATCTGAAGTACTTCCAACTCAGTTCAACAGAGAAGGTTTAACTGACGTGATAGAACAATTGAAAAGAACTCCTGTCGGTATAGATTCTGTGTTGAAGAGAACAGTGCCGTATGCTGTGGCCTATCACCATGCAGGTTTGTACAACAACTATATCTCTTATTACAATCCCATCATTTATTTATGCACTGTGTTTACATCTGACCAGTCATCAGAAATATTGCCTTGAATGTTGATGACAAGCAAGCTAAATTGCACCTCCTGTTGTTGGTCTTGGAAAAGTTTGTATGTAAACAGATTTGTATCTGCTGCCATTTGTAAGAGTCTGAGTTTCTGAGATTAGTGATCTCTGCAATGTTGCTGTATCATATAACTGGTGATACCCACACCTAAAGAGTGTTGTGTTTGTACATAGCCCCTCCACGGTGGAGGGTCTATGGTTTGTACTAAGTTGTGTGCGACAGTATATTCATATAGGTCTCTTTACACATATACTACATGTTTAGTTTATTTATTTGCAAGAGCTCTCTAACTATTACAACAACCTACTATTGTTTCCTGTTTAGAGCCATAGAACATTACATAGTATTGGATTTTGGCTCTGTACAAATTATTTGATTGATTGATTTAGTAAAAAGGTATTGGTACTTTTAAACACAACATACCAATGAAACTTCATTAACCAGCTACTAAACCAACTCAGTAAGTAAACTCAAATTGTTTTGAAAAAGTCATTCTAATGCACATTTCAAAGTTACGTTCCTTTCATGTAATGACGTTGACGTGCAAAATATATACTGTTTGTAGGTCTTACCTTTGATGAGAGAGATATCATAGAGGGCGCCTTCAGACAAGGAATGTTAAAGATTCTGATAGCAACATCAACATTGTCATCCGGTGTCAATCTACCTGCTAGGAGAGTTATAATTAGAACACCAATGTTCAACAGAAGTGTTTTAGATACACTCACATATAAACAGATGTCTGGCAGAGCTGGTAGGAAAGGAGTCGACACTCAAGGTACAAAGTTTTTATATAATTTAAACTACTTCAGTCCATACGACAAATCTTGATTGAATTGTATGAGTGATTTAGCTGAAACATACTCGGTAAATTATCTGTGCACTAAGCTTTTGGTTTTTGATTGGTTTTTTAATTATTTTTAAGTTCAGATGTACGGTACTACAAAATATGATTCCAGAGCAAGGCTATTAAGTTTTTGATTGCTTCAGTCTGGTACTTGAACGCTCACCATATGGTGATCCAGGTTTTGCTAATATAGGGACTGCGTGTTCTCCTTGAATCTTTTTATTTTTATTTTTTTTTTTTTTTTCACTATAATTTATTTATTTATTAATTTCTTATTTATTAATTTCTTTTTTTTCTTTCTTTTTTTTTTTTGGGGGGGGGGGGGGTTGGGAGTTCAATAAATAGAAACTTAATATTTTACCTCTGTATCAAGTGACTTTATTTTAATCAATTACTGGTACACCAGTCAGGTTATACTATGATATGTTGTTCAGTTTTGTGATCACAACTTATTGTTATTGTCTCCATGGATCTCATAGAACATGTTGACTTATTGAGGTATACTATACGTGTATACAGTCAACAACATTCCATAGTTGAACCATCATATCATGTGTTCTCTAATTGTTGACATTTTAACTTGAAGGTGAAAGTATCCTAGTATGTAAGACAAGTGAAAAGAGTAAAGGAACCACACTACTGAGATCACAGCTTCCCTCGGTACAAAGCTGTCTCATCAAACAGAAAGGAGAAGGAACCACTTCCAGCATGAAAAGGGCTATTTTAGAGGTTTGTCTTATTGGTTTCTGATGATGGTGATGGTGCTCATGTCATCAAGATTTATAGCTCTATAATCACTATGACTATAGAGTCACCCAACTGAACAGGATCATTTATTATTTATTTAGCAAGTTGAACAGCAATGACAAAAGTGTATCAGCTTAGTACCACATAAGATAAAAAGTTATACACATAATATGCAGGTCTATCATAACAAAGTTGTACTGAGCATTTGATGATTGGGCATGTCAACCAGGTCAGAGTGACGTCTCATATAGGTTGAATTGAAAGCTTGTGTAATAAACTTTTCATCATACCCTGGTAGTACTGGTGCTATTTGTCATCTGTTGTTATTTTGCTAAATTTTTGTTCATTCTGAGCAAAGTTTCAAAATATGAAAAGCAAGATTGAAGTCTATTCTAGTATATAATTGTTACAATATTCTATTCATCAAACTAGTATATAGACCGTTGTAATTTCAATCCTTTCTGAGAGTACCTGAATTATATCTTTGTACACCTGTGTATCCTAGGTGATAGTTAGTGGAGTGGCATCAACACCAGATGAAGTGACAAGATATGCTGGTAGTACATTACTTGCCGCTAGTTTGGATACTCAAAGTGATCAAAGTAATGACAACACACAACAAAGTATACAGTGCTGTGTTAGGTTTCTAGAAGATAATGAATTCATTCGACTTGAAAGGATCAACAATGGTGAGTGTTATTTGCAATGTTTTGGGTTTATGTTTTGTATTTTTGTAGAGCAATACTCCAAAATTGGTGTTTCAAGTTGGAATTTTAAATTGAAATGGACATGGGCCAGCTGGTAACACTACTGAGATATGTCATCCAGTCAATAAATTCTTACATAAACTTTATCTAGTATTTAAATTTTGTTGATATGTGTATTGAAGTGAATGTAACATCTCCTCAGAGTATAGGTAGATTTATGCATATGAATTTCTCTATGATCAATATGACACAGCCATTTTTGGTCGTGCACAAAAATTACATCATATCATTGATTTGGTTTGCCTAACTGGTATGCCACAGATATCATGGTTACTAGTGATGAGTAAATATGGTTATGTAATGCTTTACATGAAACAAAATAATACTGACAGATGTAATTTATATCACACCCATGTACCTTTCAAGAGGAACGCCACTCCAGGACATAAAGGCATTTTCATAAACTTTGGGTTCTGAAGAGCCATTTCATGATTTCATATCACATAAATTTCACTCGATTACCAAATTGAATTTCATTCCACCTTCATTGTTCTAGCAGTGTTCTACTCCTGCATCATGGGAGTTAGCAGACATGCATATATGTATTAATTGAACACTGCATATCCATGACTCCTAAGTGCTTATTACCTTCAGAGAAAGTCATGAATGTGCATTGTTCATCTGATACATATGCCCACATCCGTATGATGACTTTCAACAACCAATTAAATTTTCCAGGAATACCAAATTTTGTGTTGTTATTTCAGATGAAAGCAGTGTTCAGAAATATCATGCCAGTCAGTTAGGTTCTGCCACACTCTCCTCATCACTCTCTCCTGATGAAGCTTTGCTTGTATTTGCTGAACTACAAAGAGCACGGAAGAGTTTTGTTCTTGAAAATGAACTCCATATAATTTACCAGGTTTGTGCATTGTTGTATAAATGAATATTCTATTTTTACTTTGTATGAAATGACTCATTTATTTGCATAAAAAGGAGAGGACACTCACTCAACAGCCTATCTCTGCCAATGCTGAGCAGTTCTCCTAATAAGGTTGTCAGTTGCACTGTTGAAAAAAAGCAAAGACAGCGACAGTGCTCTCAAGGGTTGGAGTTTGATGGCTAAGGCTAGCAATGTCAAGCGCCTCTAAATTTGCACTAAAATTCAGACGTTATTAAGTTAGATATCAAGCTGTATCTGTTGTAATCAACTTATCCATATCTCAAAGGCAGTCTTTCCACAAAATTTCATCTATATCTGAATCCACTAATGCATTTTTCTAGATACCTTGTAAATAACAAACAAACAGGTGTACACAAAACCTCTGTTCAACCCTGATTGGGGAAACTAAATGAACATTGAAATGTACATTTCTACAATGTATTATTTTGCATTCAAAGTCATTGCTTTGTGAAGACTCCTAGAGAATCCTGTAGGCCAAACTTGTTGACAGTCAACCAAAAGCAATTGACTTTGTAATCATTATCTATCCTATGTTATGTTACTTTAAATTGACAATACCTGTGACCTTTGACCTCGACTTATTCAGGTCACTCCTATATATGACCAAGGAATTTCCCCCGACTGGTACCAATATCTCGCTATTTGGGAATCGCTCTCAACCGACAAAAAACGGGTCGGTGAACTGGTAGGAGTAGAAGAGCGTTTCCTTGCTCGGACTGTCCAACGAGGTACATCAACAGTAACCACCAAACAACAGAGATTGTTAGCTATACACAAACGATTCTACACTGCTATGTTATTAGAAGAACTTGTCAATGAAGCACCATTAAATGTACTGTCCAGAAAGTATGGAGTCACAAAAGGACAGTTACAGTCTCTACAACAATCAGCTGCTACTTTTGCAGGTAAATATCAAAACAACAAGACATAGTAAAAGTACAAATATACTAAATATTAGTCTAAATATAAAAAAAAATATTGTCACTGTGATTTTCATTATGTACCAATTGTATTACAAAGAAGATATACTAAGTATTTTTGTATTTTGTGTGACAGGATATGGCATCTTAATATTTTGCATTTTATTTTTAATTTCTGTCCCACTTCATTTCTTTTTCATTCCATTTTCACAATCTCAAACTAGGTAAAAACAACTGTTATGAAAAAGAATTACATTCCAGTTACAGCAACGAGTTTAAAGAAAATACCTTCAATTTCATGATTGGTGTTTAATGTAATATCTTTTTTTTATATTCTCAGGTATGGTGACTGTATTCTGTAATAGACTGGGTTGGTTCAATCTAGAGATATTGTTAGCTCAGTTCCAAAGCAGATTGAATTTTGGAGTACAGCGAGAACTGTGTGAGTTGGTACGTATATCTCTACTGAATGGACAGAGGGCCAGAGTTTTGTACAATGGTGGTTATCATTCATTGGCAGTTATAGCTCAGACCAGTCCTACCGACATCGAACACTTGCTGAGGAACGCTGTTCCATTTCAAAGGTAATGTCAAATACTAAACGAATGTTTTTAGACTTTTGATTGATATCAAGGCTGAATGCAGCACGGAGATGAATTTCACTGAGATATCTCCAAACTTTGCCATATTATGGAAGCTTGCTTTTGATCTTTTTGGGAAAAAAAATCCAGTTCTGAAAAAACATACTAGTGTATCAATTATTTCCTGTACCTATATCTGAACAGTTGATTCTCTTTTGGCCAATATCTTAACATTCTCCCTCCATCACACATCTGTGCTGCATCTTCCTCATGTGTTACTCTGTTGTTGTTAATGGGTAAAATGTGAAATTCTGTTTACATTTTTAAGTTCTTTTCACACTAATCAATATATGGAAAAGATTGACAAATAAGTTACTGAAAATTCAAAGTATAGGAGTCGCATCATGGAGTTTGAGCATACAGTTCAGTCTGAAAAGTGATGTGTGTTACAATTTGGTCTTTGTATTTATGTTACAGCACTAGGAAGGCTGACCATGAAGAAGAATATGAGGCAGCTGAGAGGAGAAAATCACGCTGTATCTGGGCTACTGGCAAGAAAGGGTTGACAGAGTCTGAGGCAGCCAAATTAATCGTATCAGAAGCCAAACAACTTGTGCAGCAAGATGTAGGCTTACTGGGTATACAGTGGAAACCAGGTAATGTTAGTCTGAACACAAGTACTGGAGGGTCAAGGTCAAGGATGAATACTCCTATTAATGGTCCATCAAAGTCAATGTCAAGATCCTCTAGTGAAAGGAAGGCTATCCTGAGTAGGGTTAGGGGAAGAAGGAAAAGCAAGTCACCAAAGAATGAAACCATGAAATGTAAAAGTACAGATGATAGAACTGCACCTGTTGTTATTCTGTCACCACCTGGCAAATCTAAGAATGTTGCATCTGGTAGAAAACAGACCGTCACCGTTGACATCCATACAATGGAACAAAACTCAGATGGTAGTAACACCAAAGTAGGAAGCTTGACTGCTTGTAAGGCACAAGTAATAGATAGTGATGATAAAGTAAAACCTGGCAATAGTGATACTGGTTTAACACGACATAGTGCTACATCTGAACTGATTGGCTTGCATCAACCATGCCCACAGCAACACCAACACTCTGATCCATGTATTCAGAACACTCACATTGTTGACATCTGCAAGACAAGACAAACGATTCAAAAGAAGGCTGGTTTACCATCTGATTGTCAGAAGATGGGTGACAGAGTAAGACAACACAAAACTTGCTCCTCTGAAGTTGAAGAGCTATGTGAAAGCAGAAAGAGAAAGTTAGCCAAGGATGAAAACTGCAGGACAAGCAATTCTCGTAGACTTGATGAAGCTCTGGAACAAGTAACTGCTAATGAAGAGCAGGGAGAAGAGACAGCTTGTAAACAGGACAAATCATTGAAAGCCAGTCTAGTCATTGTAGATAAGCTGTCAACACAGATGGATTTAGAATTACAAGACAAAAATGGTATTTATGATCAGAATGATGAAAGACGTCCAAACCAGAACCTAGACATGGCTACAGGTGAAGATAACTGTGCATTGCAGGAAAACAGACATGATGTAGAGAGTCTTGATATGTATGATGACATTGATATTAGTATGGCTTCCATAGATCATAACCTTGAACTTGGAGCTGGAAGGACAACGGAGATGCAAGGTGTCCAAAATCAGCATCCAACAACTTCAGCTGATATGGAGGTCGTAGACACACAGAGTTTGTACTGTAGTCAGGACGTGAGTATGACTTCAGTTGACTCACAAGTTATGAAGTATATGTCGAATTTCTGTACACAGAGAGATGTCAATTCTGAGCATGTGTCACCTAGTCACAGGCAGGATATTGCAATCTCTACATCATGTGCTACAATGCAGAATAAGGATGAAACAACGACCATGCTGTATGCACAACTGCAGAAACAAGATGTCAGCATGGCTGGTGAAAAAGACAGTAAGAAAAATGACAAACTAGGAACTGAACATCTCGTATCAAAACATCTGATAAACAAGATGTCTGAGTGTGCTTCTCCCTTGTTGGTTGTGCCTGGACCGACAAATCTTAAAGCAAACAATCGAATGAACAGAAATGTATGCCCTGAAGGTGAGGCTCCAAAAGATGGATGTTCCTACGACAATTTGCAGGAAGATTTGGTACTAGCTATGGATATGAGTGAGACATTCCATAGCACCTGTACAGATAATGCTGCACTGACACAGAATATGATAAGCAGTACTCCAATTCAAAAAGACAATGAGAACGTCCACACACCAAAAATTAGCCTGTATAGTCAGAGACTAATTGAAGTACAAGAACAGACCGATGTCTTGGATAGCATTAGTCCCGTACCAAGGGGAAATCTAGGAATCCAAACTAACAAAGATCAAGCTGTAGTGCCATATTCTCAGTTAGCCAATGACCTAGCCATAGCTGCAGATATGAGTGACTCGTTTTCACTCAGTGACATGGGATTCACACAATCTGTTCCAAAGCTCTGTTTCGATGAACCAGATGTACAAAACCCCAGCATTAACATACACGACGGCATCAATGCAGTATCTACAGAGAGTGGAACTAATCATGGCCATGTACAAGTTTCATCTGAAGGTACAAGTACTGTGAAAGATACATCCAAGTTTAGTCCTGGTACTGTGGCCATTCTGGATATGTTTGCCGGGTACAAAAGTCCACCAAAGTCAAGCAGAAAAGCCATCTCCACTCTCGGCAAGACTCAATCAACTTTGAATCAGCAACAGAAAAATGAAACTTCTAGTAGCGTAAAAGACATGACCTCAAAGAACCCCAGTAGCAGTGGAGTAGTTGGCAAAACAAGGCGGAAACGAAAAAGTGATGAAGGAGATCCCAGGAAAGCAAAACACACCGAGGACCTTGTCAGTCCAAAACGTAATTGCCCAAGTGTAACAAATGACAGTGGGAGTGATGTCATTCCCCCCACTCCACCAGATGAATGCAGTCTTAATAAGACACCACAGTTTATGCGTGGCACAGAAGGCTTTGCCAACAATCGATTCTCACCCTTCTTTTTGAGAACACAAAAGACTGCAAATGTTAAAGACACTCATAGAAGTGTTCAAGAAACAAAATTACTGAATTCCAATATAAACACTGTTGCTCAAATAACACATCAAGATGATGTAGCTACACAGCAGGATTTGAATCTTTGTTTAGACATCAGTACCCAGGACCTTGATGTCTCACCTACTCCCAAAATGCCATGCACCAAAGAGCCTGATGTTTTACCCCAATCTCCAAAGATACAATGCACAAGTGAACTGACACCATCTCCTAGCATTCCTTGCACTGATGGTAGTTTTACCATTATTGATGTGTGTGCTGATACTCAACTATTTGAGACATTTTTGACAGAATGGAGAAGTAAAACAAAATATTCACTCTCTGTGGCCTGTGAGAAACACTGCCCTACACAGCCTGGTGGTGGTATTGGTGCTAAATTCAACAAAGGTAGGTCACCATGATTTTGCCCCCAAAGATTTCTTCATAAAATCAAAGATTTTTCATCCCTACTAGAGACACAATATTGGTAATTTTGTTTCACTATTTCCCTCTTGTGTGATAACTTGTTGTTTATTTGAATCATTACAAAGTTGATTTGGAAGACACCCAGATGGATGTCTAATTGGCTTGGTATATGTTAACCTTCCATTCAAAGTAACACTCTTGTTGAAGTTCTGTAATTGGCCAACAAATGCCTACAAGTTATATAACAATGTTAAAACTGCTTAAGGTCCAAACCATACATATATCTTACAATTTTAGTGGTATTTTTGACAACGTCTAAAGAACCGCTTACTAGTCTACTGCTTAATATGATCTGTCACTTGTATTCATATATAAAATTTTGATAATTATTATTTTTATAATTATAGCTAAAGTAAGTCATTCGCCTGTTGATGGCTTTCTCGTGGATGGTGAAGACTTGGTATTGACTGGTTTGTCTGTATGTTGGGGTGATAAAGATGCTTACTATGTCAGTTTGCAATCTAATACAACTAATGGTAAGTACTGTCTGTATGTCTGTCTGTCTGTCCATCTATCTGTCTGTATGTATGTTGGGGTGATAAAGATGCTTACTATGTCAGTTTGCAATCTAATACAACTAATGATAATTACTGTCTGTAAGTGTCTGTCATTCTACCTGTATGTTGGGGTCAGAAAGATGTATTTTAATTATGTCAATTTCCAATCTCATGCAACTAATAGTAATGGTAAGTACTGTCTGTCTGTCTGTATGTTGGAGTGATAAAGATGCTTATTTTATCAGTTTGCCTGCCTGCCTGCCTGCCTGCCTGCTTGTCTGTAAGTCTGTCTGTCTGTCTGTAAGTCTGTCTGTCTCTCTCTTTTTTGGGTTATCAATGCATAGTATAGCCTACCGTCCAAATCAAATCTTAGTAAGTACATGTAGTTACTGTCTTTCTGACAATCTTGGCATTGTTTAAGACAAAGACTGAAGATGTGTTTAGCTCCTAACTGTGTATGTTTCCCAGAATGCCTCACCCAGTGTATAGCAGGCCTCATTCTTCTAACCAAGATTTGCTAATATATTTAGAAAAGTTGTGCAATGTAGCATTGGTGAGAATGAGGTCCCTAAAGATAATGGAATGTAGCTAAGATCAAATCAACCTTGCCTTTGTTCCTGTTTAAAGCAGTAGAAAACTGGAGTACCAAAGAGAAACCTGAATTGTTTGGTAAGGTCAAGCTTAGCATCACCCTTCAAATCTTACATACAGATCTGGTTGATTATTAATCAAACCCAGCCAGTGGTGGGCAAGTTCAAATCCAAACTATAGTTGTAACAGTCACACAAGTTAACCACATGACCACCGGCAACCCAATACTACATGTACTTTGTTTGTCTGTAGGTGATGTTGATGACAGTATGGCAGCCCCTCCACTGGATACCAACCTTTCAGTGACAAAGAGATTGGATAGAATTAAACCTATACTAGAATCATCACAAAATAAACATAGACAAACAGTAACTAAAGTACTCTATGGTGCCAAACAACAGGTAATGATAAATTTATATCATCAGTCAATTGTCATAGCATCAACTTCCTAAACACTCTTTCTCAGTGATGCGGATCACTTAATGTTACTACTCAGACTAGCAATTGAGGTTTTGGTTTTCCAAGATAGACACAAACTAAAACTATTGTTGTGATATGTTGATCACAGGATGATTAGATTCGCACAGCAGATGCACCACTATCACTCACTTGTGCAACCTACTACATCAAACAATAAATTTAGTTAATTTAGTGTCTATCTTGATTGCTGGAGTTGTACAACATGTCAAGCCTATGCTATGTAAGTAGAACTGACCTAGAGAGTCACACAAACCAAATTTTGCATCTTCTGTGACATCTTTTGTTATGACTTACATCTTTAAGACAATGACAGCACAGATTGTACAGTATTGTATATTTGAAACTATCTGCATTGATCTATATGGTGACAGTTTAGGTCCTCTGTATAGGAATAAAATAGCAAAAGAAGAACATTAGTCAGAATGGTTGGTGACAGTGACTGTCATTTTGAAGACTGAAGACATTACAAGATTTTGCGCGCGCACACACACACACACACACACACACACACATACACACTACTACTTCTATTGTATTATCCAGATAGTCTTAGTCTGCTATTGCTTTTTTCACAAAGAATGCCATTGTATATCTCTCTGATGTGATTTGATGAGTGACAGTGATATTGATAGTGTGTTCACTGTGTATCAAACCATGAACACCAACTGTACTTTCATAGCAAGTCAGTTAGATCAATATTCTAAAACAAGGTTAGCTGATAAAACAAACAAATAACCTCCTACCTGAATCATAATGTTAGAAACCTAATACCCACTTTGTATTTGCACATTGTCAGATGTTCTGATCATTTCTCCGCTTTTGTTCACAGTTCAAGATTTTATCTACCAGCTGTGGAGTTTTACTAAGTGGTAGATGTCAAGACCCAAAGGTAGCATGTTGGTTACTTGACCCAGGGGTCAAGGAGAAGAATCTACACAGAATGGTTCATCAGTTTCTACCATCAGAAAGTCACCTACTGGAAGGTAAACAAACTCTGACTTTTGACTCTAGTTGTGATATACAGTATTAATATCTTGTGTATCAAATATGTCAAGTAACACTATACAGCAGACAATATGACTAAGAAAAAGTAAGCTATACATAACTATACCTACCTACCTACCTACCTACCTACCTACACCTACACACACACACACACACACATACACACATACACATACATACATACACACACACATACACATACATACATACATACATACATACATACATACATACATACATACATACATACATACATACATACACATACACACATACATACATACATACATACATACATACATACATACATACATACATACATACATACACACACATACATGTACACACACACACACACACACACACACACACACACACACACACACACACACACACACATGGCTGGCTGTTATGTATATATACATATATGCCTTATTTGTGAGTGTTAGTGTAAATGTATGCTGTTCTTGCTTCTAACTTTCTCATGTACATGGATGTTGTATATTAAGTAGTACACTAAATGCTGTCCAAATCTGTGAATTTTTTCTTCTTCCAATTTGGGCGATGCATATTGACTTACTAGCAGTTGCATTGTATTGTTCTTCCTGGAGTGTATCAAATATTGTCCAGTTGAATAATTGTGGTGGTGTTGATTATTTGAGCAATTGGTATTTTCTAGGTATTGGTGGTGGTATTGGTACTGGTGGTCTTGGTGTGGTAGTCCAGAATCCAGGTAGTGCTAGGATGAGAGCCACGGTAGAGTCAGTTACAGTATTTGCATTGATGAATCAGCTGACATGTAACTTACAAACTGAAGGACTGTATAAAGCTTTTACTCAGGTTAGTAAACATTCTCAGTTGGAAAATAATCTTATGCCTGTAATGGTGTACGATTAAGCTAGGCAATCCATCGTCTGTAATTGTGTTACAGAAAAATACTCAGAGATGACTGCCCCAGAAAATTATAGAGTTGTTCTAGAATTGCATATCTACAATGTGAAGATGTATGTTACAGTGTGGAGCAGTTCTTATAATTTCTCTGTTTCTCATACCTATATATTTCTTGGATCTGACCAAATGTTTTTTGAAAAAATAATGGCCTGGCTAGGTCAGTTAAAAAAATACACAGCTTCACTGATGGTAAAGTGACAACACCATATATGTCACTGTGTCTTGGTGAAATTATCCTTTATCACTGAAATTCAGGATTTTTTAATAAAACAAAATGTTCATAGTATCCTTCTGATTTCATGTTTTCATGACAATTTTGAAAGAATTTTTTTTTCTACTTGTGTGTATGTAGGTTGAGATGCCATCGTTGATGACTCTAGCTAGAATGGAACTCAATGGTATGGGTTTTAGTGACAGGGAGTGTGAAACACAAAAAAATATCATGATGGCCAAACTGGCTGCATTAGAAGAACAGGCATACAAGTCGGTCAATCACAGCTTCTGTCTCACATCACCTGATGACATTGCCCAGGTAAGTAATGTAACAAATATTTGGATTGGTGGAGTTATGAAATATGATGTATTAGAATATAGCCCTGATATACCTTCTTTTTGAAAAATGTGGTATAAATTGCTCATTTCACTGTAATCTTTCAAATTTACATAAATTTGTATTCCCTGTAACAACAAGAAGTTATCCAAAATATTTATCAAATATCCCCCCCCCCAAAAAAAAAAAAAAAATAAAAAATTCCCCCCTTTTTAACACAGCTATACTTGCATTTAAATCACCAGGTTCTGTACGTCGAATTGAAGTTACCTCCAAATGGTGATCCAGCAATGCCGCAAAACAGGAGAACTTTAGGAACAACCAATAGAGGGCGCCAAAGACTCCCCAAGCAATTCAGCACAGCTAAGGACATACTGCAGAAACTGAAAGCTTTCCACTCTTTACCAGGAATCATTCTAGAATGGAGGAGAATCAACTCAGCTATGTCCAAAGTAGTCTATCCCTTACAAAAAGAGAAAGTGTCTAATTGTAAATTACAAATGGATAGAATCTATGGAGTGTGTCAGATACATACTGCTACAGGTACGACTCTCGACATCCCAAACTTTTATATGCAAATGTTTCAATTATTGTATACTCTTTGGTTTTCTAAAGCATTTAGAATAAAGTATACCTAACTTTGATCTTTGATTGTAGCATTTTACCGACGAATTTTTGCAATGGATTTCAGGAAAGAATTGTTTGGCAAGACCAAAGCCTAATCAGTAATTGGTTACAACCCTTTGGAAATGGTGCCCTCATATGTTGCATTTTAGAAATGTTTTTGAATCACAATGCAAGTACTGTTAGTAAACAATAACTACAAAGTCATGAAGCTTGGGGCTAAAAGGGAAGAATTGAAAGAATTGTTTTTCTCAGCATACAATTTACTGAATGCAATGATGACAGTGGTTTTAATAAACTCACTATACCAGGATGTGATATCATGCACATAAATAAACACGTACGCACACACACACACACACACACACACACACACACACACACACACACACACACACACACACACACATGGAAAGCAGTAAAATACATCAACTCTTTCAAAAGATACATTTACACTATGCATTTAAGACATTGGTCCATTTTCGATAATGTCAAAATAATAATGAACTAAATATGAAAATATATTGTTATCTTTACAGGTAGAGTTACTATGTCAGAACCCAACCTACAAAACATACCCAAAGACTTTGAGATAGAGATGCCAACTGTTATCGGTGAAAGTCCAACCCAAGGCAGTGATTCTGTTAGTATGGCTCACACTGGTAAACGTCAAGGCAGGGCCAGTAGGACTAGACATAGACAGACCACACAGTCCGCTGGGTGTACTGATGGTGTACAAGGCAATGCTTTCTCTGTTAGTATGAGACATGCATTTGTACCTTACAAAGGTAAAGATAGACACTATAAATGATGTATAAAATAATATATAACCTATATGTTCATCAGGCAGAAATAATGTGTTCAAGGTGGGCTTAATCAGACACTTAGTGTTGTATTTCACTAGTCATTCTTGAACAGTTCTTGGCATTGGTTTGTTTGTTTCAGGAATTTCTAGATACGTCACCCATGTTTCAGTTCATTTGTACTTTGTATCGTTGTCTAATAGGAGGTGTTATGTTAGCAGCAGATTACTCCCAACTAGAGCTACGTATCATTGCCCATCTATGCAAAGATAAGAAATTGTTAAGAATACTGAGCAGTGGTGGCGATGTATTCAAACTGATTGCTGCTGAATGGAAGGCACTGTCACCTGATGAAGTCAATGATAAACAAAGACAGCAAGCCAAACAGGTAAGAACAGTCAGTGTTTCACTAAATTAAAACATCAAATTCATATCCAGTATATTTCAACAAGTGAAGTCAACTCGGAGGCAAACTTGGAACCCATTACTTGTAATCTATTAACCTCTGTATAAATATTATCCTGTGAGGTACTTTCCAAATTGATTAGGCTAGAAGATAATAATAATAACGGTAATAGTTCATATTTATAAACTGTCTTTCATAATGGATGTCATCAGTGTTTTTGTGATGGGTGGTAAGCAGGTCAAATCTACCAGGATTTTCCAGTCACTTTACCAGGGTTCCCCACCAAAATTGTGGTATGTGGTATGGAAATCTTTTGCAAATTTTACCAAATTTCCCTCCTGTATTACCGAGGGGTTGCCAGACCTTAGCAAAAACACTGGTAATGATCGCAGCTCTGTACAATTACCACCCTTGGCACAGATACCTATATGTGTGCAGTTGCCCTATATAACTCCCTGGGGAGCATACAATTCATTGCAGCCTCTGTAAGTGCATAGGATAAACCATTCACATTGCAGCATCTATCCTACCAGGTCCCCAATTATACAGCTGGGTTGACTGAGGCACAGTCATGGTTCAAATCTTGCCCAAGGACATTATCCACTCAGAAACAAATAGCCATGGCGAGACTTAGACATGCAACAAGCAGTTTAAAAGCCAATCCACTTACAGTAACCATTTGACCATCATGACTCCACTATAGATAATTTCTTGTAAGCTTTCCTTCTAAGGGTTTTTTTCTTCTGAATATACCCTCTGTGTTATTTCTTATGTAGGTTTGTTATGGTATGATCTATGGTATTGGAGCCAAGGCACTGGCTGAACAGTTGGATGTATCTGAAGATGATGCTGGTTACTTCATTGAAAGTTTTAAAACTAAGTACTCAGGTGAAGAATCAATATCATTGTGTTGCTGTGTTTTACTTTTTGTTTATGTCTGTACACAATCATGGTACTAATCGAAAAGTCCAGTATAGGCTTATTTCTACCCTTAATACCCTTGTGTGATTACTGCTATCAACTTGCATATGATTTTGGAAGATAAAATAGCACCTCAACAACTTTTTCAATTTTGAGATGTTGTAAAGACGCTCTACTGCACTAGACATGTTTTCAGCTATTTTGGGGATTTCCAACAAAGATTTATGGGAAAAACCTCAGGTGATGACATCACAAACAACACTGGTTCTTACACTTATTTGGTCAGTTGGTAACTTTTCTCTTATTTTAAGCGTCATTTTCAATGAATCACCTTGTCTTGCAGGATTGAAAACATACATGAAAGAAACCATCGCGTTCTGCAAGGAACACGGCTATGTGCAAACTATTCAAGGCAGAAAGAGATTTCTACCTGCCATACATGATGCTATCATTCACTCTAGAAACCATGCTGAGAGACAGGCCGTCAACACCACAGTTCAAGGCTCTGCTGCTGACCTGGTGAAAATTGCAATGGTCAATATTGATAACAAGCTGAGTGAAGTATTCCCAGCAACTAAGAAACCCCATAGAGTGAAGAATGAAACTAGTAATGGTAGGTTACAATGCTAGTTATGGAATATAGGCAAATACAGTTACTCAGCAGAGCCAGTGTTCTCCATGGATGTCAGGGATAGAGGGGTGACTAATGTGAAGAATGCTGGTCTCAAAATATAAGTTATGCACCCTTGTCTGTTTTGTAACCTGGACAAAGTGAACAAAACAAGTAACATTAGAATCAGGGATGTTAGAGTACTGTCTGTGTAATAAAATGGTTGTTATGGACTTTGATTAATACAAAGTTGTCACATGGAAAAGCTGAGTCCAGTAATTAGAAAGTATAACAGTCTAGCAGTGGAACTATTAATTCTAGCGTTAACATTGACCTAAAGTATATGTACATTATACAGGTATCATTTGTGTTGATGTCTCGCAACCAAAACAACAAATCCTTGACTATCTTTATAATAAAATTGTATATACTCATGCTACTGTTATAGATTCCAACTCCCAACGACGAAGAAGCAAGCGACTACATTCATCAATCGTTGGCAACCCCTCTGGTGGCTATCTTGTCCTTCAGTTACATGATGAACTGATTTATGAAGTCAACCAGGAAGACGTTCTCCAGGTGGCACAGATTGTGAAAACAGAAATGGAACAAGCTATAAAGTTGTCGGTTGCACTTCCAGTAAAAGTTAAAGTTGGACCAACATGGGGACGTCTAGAAACATTCTCTATGTAAATAGATCATCTGTTGATATCTTTGTAGAATACTTGTATTGTTGCTGGGCATTTATGTAGCTCTTTTCGCAAGAGAAGTTTTTTTGTGAAAATTCATTTCAGTGTATTGTATGCTATCAACAGTACATTGAATACCAATGGCCTGCTTGACTTGATTATGTTGCTAACCTTCCTAATCTCAAGGACATGGCTTGCAGGTCGGATATTAAGAATAAGTATTCAACATGCAATTAGAATGTACATAATTTATTCATACTACACTTGTGATAAGATAAGAAAATGAATATTTCCTAACAATCCTGATAATTACTGATTTCAGAAGGCAGAACAATCACACATCGACAAACAAGAAGGCGTCAGAATTAATTTATGCCGACATGTCATTTTTATGGAATCTAATAAAATATTCCACCATATTTCAAAGTTTGAACTGTAGAGAGGTAGTTAGACAAAACTCTGTTTCAGTTTTCATGCCTTCTACATCAACTTCTGTGATTTTGACATACACTGAAAACACTGGTACTTCATACAATGGGATTCAATCTCATTCCAGTAATTGTAATAATTCCTACACCTAGACACAAATTCCACATTAACTTATCAAAAAATGAACATTTATGAATGTCAGATTACAGGAAGAAGTACTATGTCTTTCAATTTGATGATTTTTTTTCATAGATGTTTACATCATACAATAACTAAATCAAATATCTGATTCTGATGCAATACAAATTGTTTCCAAATGTTGAAATAAATTAATATTTGCATTCCATTCTGGAGTGAAACTTACAGATATATTGAAGAAAAACCTAGTTTGATAAACTTAAGTTCGGATTTAAATTAAAATCTTAAAAATGTGAATATAGTAAGTAATGCATGATGTTTTCAAGTCTCATGCAATGTTTTTTGTTATGAATTACACAAACAAAACACAGACGCTGAAAGCATGCATACACACAAAATCATACATTTTAGCTCACTGTGTATACATCAACTTCAACATCAAGATTCAAACAAAACTGTTTATTTGTGTTCACAGTGAAATAAAATGTAACATTTCATGTGTGAGCATGCTATCAGTACGTGTATTTCATTTGTGTAATTTCTAACAAAAATTTTTGTGTGAGACGTAAAAAAAAACATGCTGCCTGACTGAAACTCCATATCAACTCTCTGTAGTTTGGTCACATGTAAGTATTTTATACTGCATATATTTCAAAATTTTGGAAATTTTACTGAGCCAACATTTATGAATTCATAATATCAATACTTGGAATCTATTTATATATATATATTACAACTCATGTACTCAGGTAGTACTCAGGTTTCCATCCCAAAATGTGTCTAATGTTTTAAAACTAAAACATTTTTGTATCAAATATTCAATTAAATAGATGGTAGTGTATTGTATATCTACCAATATGCTTTACATATGAGCCCGACACTCGCAATATTAATGTCTGAATTTTTTTCCACAAATATTTCATCTATATTAATTTTGATTGTAGTGGTATCTCGTTATTTTCTCTGAGATTCCTCAGAGGTACAAGATTCCATCAGATGATGTAAAGTTTTGAAATTATTTACATTATGTATTTTTGGATAAGATTAATAAATCATTAATTTTCAACTAAATGTGTGTACTCTTTATTATTGATAATTGGCTACCTTTCTATGTCTGCTTCATGAGTTGTAGATGGATTTATTACACCATCAATGTGTTTACATTTTGTGGAGTTATGACAGGCAAATGGTTAGAGTGGTTGGCTTGGAATCTGCAGGTTTAAGCCCTATCGCTGTCATTTGTTCTTAAATGACAAAAGTCCTTGGGCAAGATTTGCACCCCAATTGTACCTCAGTCAACCCAGCTGTATAATTGGGTACCTGGTAGGATAGAGGTTGCAATGTGAATGCTTTAATCCTATGCACTTATATAAAGGCTGCAATGGATTGTGTGCTTCCCAGGGAGTTGAGGAAGTATAAATGGTTGTTGTGTCGCCATTGATCTGTGCCAGGGGTAATAATTGTGAGTGCCTCGAGCCCTCAGGAGAAAAGGCACGTTATAAAATTCACATTGTTATTTAGCCGCTGTACAGCTGTTTTTGAAAGTGGTGTAATAGGGTGCCAAAACAAAAAGGTAAACATTTGGCTTTAGATACCAATCACATGGCAGTAGACACCAATCACATGGCAGTAGACAAAGCAATATGTATCTAAAGTGGTACAAGTTTCTACAAATTACATGTGAAATGAAAGATGCAGAACTTTTTGGGATTGAAAATTCCATTGATTGTAGCACTGCAAGAAAAGGACAATTTTCAAGGGAGGCTAGCAATACTAGTACACTTCTGAAGAGCACACCTAGTGGCCAAATAATACAATCTTTTGTCTTTCTGATAACGCACATATCCTAATGTTATGTATAAGCCTCTAGCTCCCACACAGGGTAGGCCCGAAACCATCTCCAAACACTGATTTCCACTTCCGGTCGAATGTTATGAGACTATTATGGGATATTGCTGCGTAGGAGTATGGTATGAGTCTGTCTCATGACCATGTCAGGTGAAAACAACTTGATTCACAAGTGTTCATCACCATATTAATAATAACATTCATTATTTTTGCACTCAACCCCTTTTCAAAATTTGATCTTTGTTTACAGAAGCATAACCATGCCATTTATCAACACAGCAGTTGATGACAGCCAGACACTTGCACACAAACAGATTCATCAGAAGTATATATTTTGTAAATGATCCCGATACCATGAAAGTTTATTCAAAATTGTACGAAAAAAAAAACATTATTTGTACATATAACAATTATAACAAAAAAGCAAAGAGAATTTCTGAAAGACAAAGTTTTACTTTTGGAATGATATCAGTGTAAAAAATATGTGATCAGATCGTAAGATCAGGTCAACAAAATTGACAGTGTACACAGACACGGATATCTGCATCAATTATTGCTACAAAGAACCAAATTTAGTTAAGTTCAGCTTTGAAGTGTGTCCTCAATGCTAAAATCACCATCAATATTAATTCAAGTGCGCCCTCAATGATAGTACTCGGTAGTTGGGAATGGCGCCCTTTATGCCAGTGACACAGAAGTGTGCCTTTACAAATCTCAGAGGTATGTAGACACCCAAACTTAGAAGTGTACCCTGCAAAGTTAGTTTGTGTGTTTCAGCTGTATTGTCATTCCTACAATTCTCCAAAAACAAAGTTTTGAATTTTATAACAGTATCAAATTTCTAGCAGTGAAATCTACCCTGTGAGTATTAAAATAAATCTACCCTGTATTAAGGTAGATATGAAAGGAAAATGTACCAATAATTGACAAATATGACAATATCTAACAGACATACTGAATACACTACAAAAACACCTTGTGGTTTATGATGATGGGTATTGTTCATGTGTTTGACTTAGATGAATAAAAAACCCTGCACAGTATAATTTCACAACAGTTCATCATATGTGTCATATACATCACAGTACTTGTCCAATTCACAGATACATGCCTTTGGGTCTCGTGCTACAAAAACCTAGCCAGTAACTAGGCATGCCCAAACTAGACTTTTTTCTGAGCAGAAATTTACATGCTTGACAACAGATTTTCCTAAGTGAACCCTGGCATCCCAAACTTAAGCCAAGTTCTATGTGATGGTCAAAACTTGGGATGGGCCAGTCTAGCTGCAAGGCACAAAGGCAATTCTGTTAATATTAAAAACAACCATAAGTACCACATCCTAGGTGGTATCCTAGGTCTGTATGTGTATCTATAACCACTGGACTTTTAAGGCTATGCACATAAATCTGACCACTTGGCAAACAACTCGTATTTTATAATAGAAAGTAGAGCAATGTGAAAGTCATCTTAAATTGTAGTATAGAATACAGTAATACTGACGATGTGCAAATCGTTTGGCCTGATGACTTTCACAAGTTGCAAGTTGGCAAATATAATATAACGGTACAAAAATGTAAAAATACTGTTAATTAATATTCTGCTGTCTCCATTAATTGCTCCTACAGTCTGTTTCATGTTAGTGTTCACTCACTCTGATACAACCACACAGAAACTAAATAAGAAACTGCACATTCTACACTAACTTGCAAGAACACAATTGTTTGCTACATTTAGTTTTGAACTATGGAAATGTACTGCAACTAGATGTGCAGACACAAATGTTTTGATGTATGCACTGATATCTGCATGGTGGTACATTAGCTCATTTCACTTAGACAAATTATAGCAATAAACTGTACTCATTCAATTTTGCTATCTTAAAATGTAGCATGTCAAGTTTCTTATTGATTTCTGCATGGCTGTATCAAACAGGGCCAGTGAACACTAACATATAATGGGCTGTAAAAGTGAGTTAAATATTACAATATAAATGACACAACAATTATGAAACTACACTTTCGTCATAAATGTGAAGAAAAAAATATCTATTTTGATTCTGTACTACCACTTGTATTAAAGCTGACTCTTAATATAATCATAGACAACCTCTATGAATATTTAATGATGAAATTCTGAATAATTAAAACTGTAAATATCTTAAAATGTAGATTACATGAAATATACACATCATGCAGACTATCACTATCTGTACAAGTGAACAATGCAGCATTTTCATTATAATTGTGAATGACATGACAGCCTCTATTATTATCTGGTTTGAAAGCCCCTTTGAAAATAAACTGAATTCTGGTCTTGTCATTTCTGACATTTTCACATTTGTGAATGACATGACAGCCTACATTACCTGGTTTGAAAGCCCCTTTGAAAATAAACTGAATTCTGGTCTTGTCATTTCTGACATTTTCACATTTGTGAATGACATGACAGCCTACATTACCTGGTTTGAAAGCCCCTTTGAAAATAAACTGAATTCTGGTCTTGTCATTTCTGACATTTTCACATTTGTGAATGACATGACAGCCTACATTACCTGGTTTGAAAGCCCCTTTGAAAATAAACTGAATTCTGGTCTTGTCATTTCTGACATTGTCACATTTGTGAATGACATGACAGCCTACATTACCTGGTTTGAAAGCCCTTTTTCAAAATAAACTGAATTCTGGTCTTGTCATTTCTGACATTTTCACATTTGTGAATGACATGACAGCCTACATTACCTGGTTTGAAAGCCCCTTTGAAAATAAACTGAATTCTGATCTTGTCATTTCTCATATTGTCATATTTGTGAACGACATGACAGCCTACATTACCTGGTTTGAAAGCCCTTTTTGAAAATAAACTGAATTCTGGTCTTGTCATTTCTGACATTGTCACATTTGAAAATGAATATAAGAATGTAGAAATGGTTGGTTGTTGAATAATTATATACATTATGTGATAACACCATTATCAGCCTATGTAATAAAGCAATTTTTACCATGTATGGTAACATAATTAACCTATGGGGTGAAACCATTATTGTCCTATATGATAACAGCTTTATCAACCTGTGTGATGAAACCATTGACTCAAGTGATAACACACTTATCAACCTGTGATGAAATCAGTATTGATCCATGTGATAACATCCTTATCAACCTGTATAGTGATCAAATTATTATGACCCATGTCATAATATACTTATAAGCCTGTGTTGGAATCATTGTGTATGTTTACAACATTATTATCCTGTGTATTAATATAATTATCACCTTGTGGTGCATCATCAATCTGTGTGATAAAATCATTATTATCCATGTGATAACACCAATATCACCCACACATAAGTGACATGAAGTGATCTCTGTTCAGAATTGCCACATGATGACTGAAGCTCACTTCTTTGAAATAGAACAATTTGTGAATAACGAAATGTATCATGAAATGTAGGACTCATTTTAGTAAATATCAAAATCAGAGTGAAGTATTAATCATATGAATGATTACAAAAATGATAAACACTTTTAAAAAATCAATATTTTATATACATAGCATGCACAAAATAACAATCAGTAATTTCATTACTGCTAATCACAGATAAGAAAATAATACAATTAATATACATGTATCTTTAGTAATCAATTACTGATATGTAATCAAAATAGTTCCTTATTCTATGAGATGCGTGATATTGTGTTTATTAGAAAATGTTAATACTGACTTGCAGCTAATTAAACTTTGAACTAAGGATTTATACCCTGGTTATGCTACATCATCATTATTTGTGTCTTTGTCATCAGTTGTGTTCCAACTATTTGTGTCTACCTCATTAGTTCTGCAGTTCTACATTACAACTATGTGTGTATATGTCATCAGTTCTGTAGTTGTACATCACCACGATGTGTGTACATGTCATCAGTTCTGTAGTTGTACATCACAACTATGTGTGTATATGTCATCAGTTCTGTAGTTGTACATCACAACTATGTGTGTCTACGCCATCAGTTCTGTACTTCTACATCATAACTATTCATATGCCAATAGTTTGATAATTATTTCCTCTAGACAGATTTTTGACACAATCTCAAATTATGGCACTTATTTTTTCCCTACGCTACAAAAACTTCTTATAAATCAAACATCTACCTGTATCAGCCTCACACAAAAATTCTATGAACCTCATGCATACACTAAACGTACTTTAAAAAAATAAATCCTACCCTGTGATCAATTTGTGGCTAAATGATGAAATATGTATGAGAAATATGTATGAGAAATAAAACAAAGCTATAGTTCCTATCACACCATAGACATGAATATCGCTAAAAATCCATGTTTTAAAAGTTTAGTTAAATTGTGTAAAATGATAACTTTGCCACTGTAGATACTAAAATCAACTATAAAGATGAAAATGTCAGCTAAACTTCACTATAGAAAAGGTCAAATTCTGGTATTGTATTCTATTTACATTTCAAATGAACACAGATTTTGTGATGTGTTCATAGTGATGCAAGACAGTGTGACCTCAAGTCATGTTACTTTATATTCTTGTTTGGTACTCTGTCAAACTACACGGTATTTGACAATGATAAAATTCACTTGTTAACAGTGAAGTACCCATATCTCTGTGGTATATCAATATCATTTATTTTGGCATTCAAAATATACAAATTTGTACAATGATGTACATTTGTAGTGTGTGTATGGTGGGCTCATATATCCAGATTGCCATATCATATAAAATTAATATATGAAATAACACTAGATTATATGAAATGCCACAATCATATGAACATGAAATACCAGATACAAGAATGTGAAATACCACATAAAACAAACAATAAATTTCACATAAAATGATATGAAATACAATATAAAGTTACATACGATTATATCCACATGAACCCCATACAAGATTAATAATTGAAATACCATATACAATTAATTATAAAATCCACATGATCATATGAAATCCCACATATTATGAAATCCCACATGAAATCATATGAAATGGCCCACATAATATTATGAAATCCCACATGAAATCCCACATACTGGTATGAAATCCCACATAATATTATAGTCAGAATCCTGTATAAAATTGTAGGGAAATCTACATAATTATATGAAACATGAACTAAATTTCTAAAGCAAACACATAAAATTGTATAATATGCAAATGTCTTCATATCAAAATACTCTGTCATTACACAACCACATGTACATATACAAAACACCGACAAATTCTTCTTAAGACCTAATAATTTAGTGTACTTTGAATATCTAGGAAAATCAATTAAGATTCATTTAATACAAAAATATATTTACAATTCTTAAAGTTAAGAAGTGTGATATATACTAGTTGTAGTAACTAAAAAATACACGACCTTGATAAGAAATAGTTTTCCTTGAAATTCCTCAAAGAATACAACATCTGTTTTGTTTTCATGTTTGATATCGTCACATTGTTGAAAATCTCTTGCATATCGAATGACAAGATGTGACAAATACTACGAGAGGAAAATAGTTATATGTAAAAAAAACGGCTTTATATATTTGACTGTTAAAATTGTATATTACATTCAGTGATTGTAGAAAAAGAACTGATTCTTTGATTTATTTATAAAAAGGTAGAATTGTTGAGAAAAATAATTCGACCTGAAATCTATTGACCTGATAAATATCATGAAATTTGTTACAATAGTGGCTCGTTACTCTGGAACAAAATCTTGACCAATAAATATTTTTCCAACATGGCTACATTTCATTGTCTGGTTTGACAAATATCCTACCATTATTGCTACATTGTCTTTTTGTGAGCTATCTCTAGTTATCCACACCCGTAAAAGAATTTCAATGTAGCAATGTTAGCTAGATATTTGTCAAGCCAGATGATAAAAAGTAGCAATTTTAGCTGGATTGTTGCCAAGCCAGATGATAAAATGTAGCAATTTTAGATAGATTTTTGTCAAACAAGATGATGGTCTCTTTCAACTAACTAGGTTCAATTGCATATCATCAATATCAGTCTGTATCTATTTCCACCTTATTCAACAGTGAAGTCCTCCTTCAAGTACACCATAGTAGAGTGTGTACTCAACTACACTGCCTTATCATATTTGCAGCCATTAGAGTTAACAAAAGTCATATCTAACCAGAGTGAACCACTGGAAAGGTTACAGGTTATACCCATACAAGAAACATCTGAAACTGTTTCCATAGCAACTGCTTCACTCCTGATCTTCAGCATCCTCTTCTTCAAAGGAAATTCCTTGCCCCTTGATGATGGCTTCTAACATGCTTTCAATTCGTTTGTTCTGTTCCTTTATATTTTTCATTCTGTAGCGAAGGTTATTGACAGTATCCATCAGGACTTCTTGGTTTTCCATCACTTCATCAATTGGTTCCTGATGAGAACCAAAATCATCAACAAATTATAAAATGGGATTGTGTTAGGAAAACTGTCAAATATGTGCTGTCTTGTGCATGTACCAAAGCCTTGATATACTGGTAAATGTATGTGATATACTGGTAAATGTATGTGATATACTGGTAAATGCATGTGATATACTGGTAAATGTACATGATATACTGGTATATGTATATGATATACTGGTAAATGTATGTGATATACTGGTAAATGTATGTGATATACTGGTAAATGTATGCGATAATGCTACAACTGCTGCAAATGGAACATCAATATGGATACAATGCTCCAAAATGAATTTTGTTGTTATACATGGTGAAGTTTTATGGAATCACCAACCGGTAAACTTGTGTGTAGTTGTACATATCATATGACAAAAACAATATATCAGCTTCACACCCAATATTCTACTTTGTTGTCTGCAGAGATTGAATTAACCTGCAAAAGTGTCAAACTGATTAATCAATCAATCAATCAATCAATCAATCAATCAATCAATCAGTCAATCAATCAATCAATCAATCAATCAATCAATCAATCAATCATTCAGAAAATTTATACAGTGCCTGTATCCAATACGAAGTAAAGTTCAGAGGCGCTGTACAATTTCAAAATTGAAAACTTTGAGAACAAGTGTGTTTTAAGGTTCTTCCTGAAGGCATTGACTGTTGGTGTCTGTCAAAGCTCCAGTGGTACAACCTGATGTACAACCCATACAAAAACATTAAATGGCCAATCATTATCACCATCGTATTACATCAGGCATTATTCAGGCAAAGTCAAATCACTGCTGACTTTGTTCCTAAGACAACTGTCTTCTGCATGAGCAAAAGTATAGACACAGTTAATTTGGCAGCTGTGCCTTTTTGTAATCGGAAATATGTCAAAAGCCGACAGCCTATGCCTTTAGGAAGAACCTGAAAACATATCATTTCAGCAGAGCTTTCAAAATGTAACAGTACAGGGCCTCTGAAGTTTACTAAGTATTGGATATTGGTGCTTTATATATGACTTGATTGATTGATTGATTGATTGATTGATTGATTGATTGATTGATTGATTGGCTGATTGATAAACTCACCTTATCTGGTTTTAGAGCCTTGGCAATTGATGGTGCCGATATAGCACTGGTACCAACCATAGCATAGTAAATTCTTGTGATTGGATTCCGATACACATAGTTGGGTTCTATGGTTTCCTTTTTAATAATAAACCGACGTGTGATTAGCCGAGGTATAACTTGTTCAACATCTAGTGCCAATTCTACCTGCATGGCATATCTCTTTAATACTGCTTGTTCCTGTACTTCTTTGATGTCGTCTACAGCCAAACCAACCTGTGCATGACAAAATTTAGGTAAATATCCCCGTGTGTCTACATTATATATATTTTATGATATTTTGGGCAATTAGACATTATTCCCAAATATTTGTCTTCGTTCAGCCAAGGCAAATTCGAGTGACCTAAGGGGCCTTTGTCACTGAGTCGCTAGAATAGTGACAACCCTTAGGTCACGAGTATTTTCCAGCAGAATGAGGATAAATATTGGAGAATAACAGAATTATAGCACTGCCAGTAATATCAAAGAAAAATATATGAAAGTAATGGCATTTGGAACATTTTGACTCATATTTCAAACACAGCAGAACCAGTGACATAGACACACATTGTCGTGACATAGACATGTTTTCTCATGACATAGAACGACCTCCATATTTTTTGTTCAACTTGGCTCATGCATGGTATAATGGGGTGAACTCAGAAGTTGCTAAAGCTCAGTGGTCTTGCACTGCAATATCTTCTAGTGCACATATATTTTAGGATGTTCACTAACAATAGTCTAACACTAAAATTCAAAACTTCTTTTTCAAGCACATAATATATCTTGGTTTGATCTGTTCTCTTGTACCTATTTACTTCTCTTTCTGTCCATTAATGATTAGTAAAGCCATGGTGTTCTATGACTCTACCAATATGACATGGGGGTGTCCTAAGACTCTAACACTATAACAAATAGGGGTGCCCTAAGGTTGTTCTTTTACTTACCAGTAAATTCATGATGAGAATTGACATGATAATCACAAATACCACGAACAGAATGTACGTAACTTCACGATACCAGACCGTTGCTTCAAAGTACGCGTCAGATGTTATATCGGGAGTTTCTCCTTGAATGTATCCATCATCATGGAAGATGGAATCAAATTCAAATTCACCAATCATCATAACAAATGTCTTTATTAGAGCTTCTCCGGGATTAGAAAATGGTTCCTATGGTTACAAAAAATGGAAATAATAATTAACCAACGAGGTAAAACTAATTATTACATATTACGCACCTGCAAATAATTTACATTGTCTGTTAGCGCATACTATAAATATTTGCACTGTCATGCAGAATTGAAAACATTAGTGCATACATGTATGTAATTGAGTGTGTCAGCATTGCCTTTACACAATATAAAGTGAACACGATAATATTTTTATGAAATTTGATGTTTCAGATAAATAATAATAACAAAACTAGAGCACATGTAGTGGCAGTACATTTGTGGTGCTTGTCTTGTGGTGTGTTTTCTGCTGCACTTTCATTCATTTTGGAAGTACACAGTATGGACACAGAGACAGTACTGATTACGACAGACTGAGACTCATGCATCATGGGGGCTCTGTGAAATTACAACAATTTTGACAAGATGTTGTCAAAGTTGATAATATTGTTAAACAAAGTGACATGTATATGGTGGCTCTCATAACCTTTGTGTCAGGTTTGAATGACATTGACCATTGCATGCCAGAGATACGGTTGTATATGGACAGTCAGATGAATAGACAAACAGAAAACAGTGTAATTGAGGGGGGGGGGGGGGGGGGGTTAAAAATATGTAGATATGTATGCCCACACTATTCTATTAGAAAGGAATCTTAGCTTAAACCATAGACCCTCGTGGGTGGAGGATCTATGCTTAAACATAGCATAACCTACCTGATTCATGAGTAGAACATACAGTCCAAGTCCAAAGGCAACAATAAAGAGGAAGAAAACAACGAAGAATTTCAAGAAGGTACGCAGCACGTCTAAAATGAAGAAGAAAGAGAAAAACACTTTGAATGATAGGTCAGTACTCACAATTCAGTAACAGTGTAAGATGGAACTAGATGATAAATATTTCATCTTCACTGCTTGCTTGCTTACACACACACACACACACACACACACACACACACACACACACACACACACACACACACACACACACAGATATATACATCAGATGTCATCTAGCTGCACCCTAGCTGAAGCTAGTCAATAACTCTTTGCAATGACACAATATCATCTACACATTTGTGAGAGAGTAGAAATAAAATGGACTTACCGATAAACATGACAACATAAATACCAAGTCTTGGAAGTTTACGGATAAAAACGATCAGATTCATCCACGCCAAGAAAATACAGACAGCACCGCATTGCCATTGCCATGCCTACAATGAAGATATGGAGAGAAAGTAGTGTTAGCATCATAACAATAACATTCTAGTGATAATAGTGATAAGGAGCTCTATTGCTACAAGATTTGTGTATCATCAATGAAAGTTAAGTGGTAATTATATATGGATGAGAAATGGGTAATTATTTCAAATTTTCAAAGTTGTTTTATAATTGAAACATAATCTCTTCATAATCTCTCTCTCTCTCTCTCTCTCTCTCTCTCTCTCTCTCTCTCTCTCTCTCTCTCTCTCTCTCTCTCTCTCTCTCTCTCTCTCTCTCTCCCCCCTCTCTCTCTCTCTCCCCCTCCCTCTCTCTCTCACACACATAATACACACTAAAGGAATACACTCACTTATGCATAAAAGTTAAAATTAAATAAAAGTAAGCTAACCTTTCTCCATGCCCCCTGTGCTGATCCGTACAAGTCTAAAACCAGTAATAATGCTAAAATGTAAATACTCCATTCCATTAAATTTTCAAAGTCAAAGTAATTCAGCCTCTGGGTGATCATTTGGAATAACTGTAAGAGAATGACAAATGATATAGTTATCAACTTGTTGGCAAATGAGACACACCTAAAACTGTAATCATATCATTAACTAAATCTTTGTTCCTATTATTAACACTGTCCTATGACTTTCCTAGAAAAATCACAGAAATTATCGATATCAAAATCTACAATCCTTAGCTCAACACTCAGACAACGCAAGATCAACAGATGAACAGACATAGACATACAGAGACACCCCCCCCCCCCCACACACACACACACACCTTCCTTACAGAAGGGCAAACATGCCACCCTTTGGTTTGGGTATGCTGTTTAAACCCACTGGTCTAAAATGGTATATGAACATTTCAGCTGAAAGACTCAATAACATGTATCTTCTATACAGTTCTATACTGTCATTTCTCCCTATACTGCAAGTACAAAATATCAAAATAAGTTTTGGATTTCACCCAATCATAATGCATTGTAATATTGATATCACATGCATACTACTGTTCCAGATTAGTGCTACCAAAATCAACATGCTCTAATATAGGACATTTAGGATTAAAATAAGTCTGCTAAAATGATGTATGAGGGTTCATTGCATGAGTGACACACTGTAGACTGACTAAAGACTTGTGTGACTGTAGGGCCCAGACAAACATGGTTGGCAAAGGGTTACAACTTTACAATCTTTATGACTGAAGACTTACGTGTCTGTAGGACCCAGACAAACATGGTTGGCAAAGGGTTACAACTTTACAATCTCTAAATTACCTCTTTCAAAATGTTGAAACAGGCTAACCCGACAATAATCCATTTACATATGAATATCGCAGGATGTAATGATAATGTTGTCGGATCGGGATTCCCAAATTTATCTTCACCATTCAAGTACCAGACTTTTGATGTTCCATTCTGATACACATAATAAGGTGGTGGCATAAGAATGATGTACGCTGTCAGACAGGATAAGAAGACACAGTAGATGAACAGTGATGTATAGTACACCCATCGTCCGTATTTATTCCATTTATGGCGAAGTAGTGAGATGCACAGGGGATGGCCGAGTAATTCTTCTCTCTTTGAGTTTACCTGTGTTAGAAAGAACAGAGATACAGTAATTAATTTCAAGACTTGAAGTGCAACTATCTTTTCAATATGCTATTTTCTGGTAACACAATTTATTGCCATTTTTTGAAAGAAACATCATGTGAGGGCTCTCCGCAACTTTGGATGAACATTTTTTAGATGGAATGTCAACTACATGGCAACATGCGAAGCATCTATGTATACCTGTGAAAGAAATGGGAGTTTCTAGAAATCATTGAAGCCAAAGAAATCAGATCTGGGGAAGTGGCTGAGAAGTTATGCTATTAAACACTGTAAGGATAAAATCTTAATGCACGCCACAAAATTTATACATCGTCCAACTGAACAGCTCCTGCCAGAGAGCACCCCCTAGTGGTCAAACTGTGGTACCTTTTGTTTGTCAATAACTGCAAACTGTGAGCGTGTGATATATGAGATGTTCAGCTTCCTCTGCTTTGAAATTGATAGCACAACTATTTATAAAATGAACTATTTATAAAATGACAGGGCCATACCATTATCATAAGGGGGTGATTCTTCTTCAAGACTGCAGAGTCCTTTGAGTAGGGCTGTGCATTCTCCTTCAGTGTTCCATCATCTTCAAAAGCTTCAGATGCCGATGACAGGGCATCAGATGCTGAAACGAAGAGTTTTGGAAATATACAAACTTACAATATACGAATAAATCAGCAGATTGATAAATCTAGTAAAATGAGATCATTTCTACACATTATCTTTATATATATTCACAGTGTCTGGAACATTCAGTTTTGTTAACCATCACACAATGAAAATACTGAATTCACAAATTCACTATTCAGTACAGTGAGACTGTCTGTCAGCTAGTAAACCACTTTAGTGTAGGTATGAATCTAGATTTCGTTTTTTTAATTTTAACTGAGAATAGGTTGGAGTTTCTTGAGCAAAATAACAGCTAAAGTTTAGATTTTATTTCAGAAGTACATTCTATATTATATAAAGTCCATCTGGCCTAATAAAGAAAAAATTGTGTGGTTCCGATTACGCTTGATTCTATAATAGGTGGGGTATGGGTAGATTTTTTATGTTTACTCTATTTATTTATTTTTTTCATGTGTGAGTGTCTAATTCAGGTAGTTATGATTTCCGTTGTTTTCCATATAGTCTCTGTGTTATTGGTTTTCCCATCAGATGTACAGTCATTAACGGTTGGAAGAACAGTGTTATACTGTTTTTTTTAAGTTGATGTCAGTTTCCACATCCACTATTTCTGGCTAGACAATTTTCACATTTTTTTTCATTTTTTTCTCAAATATGTAAAAAAGAAAAGAAAAAAGGTTAGGATCGGCAGTGAAAAACTAGGTGGGGTCAGGTAACTGGAACCACACAATTGTTTTATTAGGTCTTACACTGACTCAAAACTAATTCTATAAGAATCTGTTAATCCTAAATACAACATGTACATACTTGTGTCTTCATGTCTCCAGTTACTAAACATATCGTCCATCAGTTCATATTCAAATGATATTCTGTATTCAGGATGTTCCACAGGCTTCTGGTTTGTCTTTGTACATCTATTCAGTACCTTCTCTGCAACCTCTGAAGAATTAGATAAGACGGTATTGGATTTAGAGCAAAGTTCATAATTGTTTATAACTACTGCACATTACATAGCCAGAACTGAAGTAATTTGTGCACCTTCCCAATAAAGTATGTAATCTGTACACACGGGGTGGTGGCAGATTGATGGAAGAACCACGGTGGTCATGCCCTAACTATTAAAAGAATACCCTTGATGTAACCATTAAAATGTAGTTTGTTGGAGTTTTTCCGCTTTTTACAGTTTTGTACAATAAATTCATCTATACCAATTCCTGACTGTAAATGTCATTCGTTAAATACAATCAGATTTCTAAACAAATGTGACATATAAGGTACCTAACCTTTGTGCCAAGTTTCAATCAAATTGACTCATGCATATAGAGCTAAAACAGGGAGTGTTAGCCAGAAGATTGTACATATACATTTAATGATCAATGTTGACCATTTGGTATGTTGAGGTTGTTGTTTTACTTGCTAGATAAGAACACTGTTATTGCTGAAAACATCAGGATTGTGACTAAAGTGAGAGTTGTGTTTACATTAATTCACCTTTTGTGATTCCCCTCAATAACAATCATGCTGGATTCAGCAGTAAAAGTGTTGTTATCATAATCAAGTAAAACAATAAAATAAACTTGCAAAATTATGTAAATATATATGCTACGCTGACTGTTTTAACTGTAAATATAACCAATGGAAAGAAATAGACTGACAGAATACTGTAACTATAACCTAATGACTTCTTCTGAGAGACATATACCATAGTTGATTATTAAAATGGTGAGGTTGCTGCAAGGCAAAATAAACCTTCTCCCAAGGTGACCATAAATTAAATGTGACTATCCATTTGTCCTACCTGGCATCTTCTTGATTAGCTTCCTCATGGGTGTATTATACATCCCAGTTGACTCATCTATTGATGCGTTCTCCATCGCCTTCTTCCAATTTGGATGATTTATGATTACTATGGCAACATCCCTGTGACAGAAAACGAATAAAAAATGTGATTTCTGTATCAAGGAAAGCTACTCAGTTGTTGATAATTGATACTGAGGATATTCATCATTTGACTTTTGACCGTCTGACAGGAATTAAGATAAAACCTAAACTAAGTTCATAGGTGAATGCCAATCCAGGAAATAAAGGCATTTCCATACACTTTGAGTTCAAGGGTCATTTCATGATTTAACATTACATAAATTCTGTACGACTGCCAATCAGAAACCTGAATTGAAACCCGTTTCACATCCATTGTCCAAGCAGTGGTCCACCATTGTATCATGGGATTTCGCAGACATGCATATGTATTAAATTCATAATAAATATTCATGACTATTTATCTGACTGTACTAAACACTTGGGGGTCATGAACAAAGACGGTTGGCATCTGAACATGATCAAACACATTCTAAATTTACTATATATTACAAGAATGAATGTTCATAGACTTTGGGTTCATACTTAGTAATGACATTTCTACTCAAAGAGTCAAAATATTTCTTGGAAGTGAATCCCTGACAATGCTGATGAGAAGTCGGCGAAAATTTGGGATTAGCTTTCAAGAAATATTTGACTTTTATTTCCTGGCTTTGAAATTCCATTACTACATATTGATATATATATGAATGACATCGTATCATAGATGATGTACAGTATTGCATTGTATTGCATTGTATTGTATTGTATTGTATCGTATCATATCGTATTGTATTTTATCGTATCATATCATACTGTATCATATCATATCATATTGTATTGTATCATATCATATCGTATTGTATTGTATTGCATTGTATCATACAGTATCATATATCAAACTATACTGTATCATATCATATCACAATGCACCTGGTCAATTAACGTCAACTTTAAGGTCAAGACTAGTCTGTTTACGGTGTTGACTGCGATTTTCAATGCAATCAACACAGGCTAGGTCAAGGACATTTCCTACCGGAGAATTATGAACACTTACTTTCTATTAGCGTCAATTGCAAGGTCAAGGCAATTACTTCCTTTGTCGTCACAATGTGAAATGTTAGCGTTCCATTTCAGTAAGAGTTGTACAACTTCAACATGACCATTCTTACTGGCTAAATGTAATGGAGTGGTCTACAAACAAACAAATAATATAATGTATTACTAATAAAGTTTGAACTTGGCAACTCGTGATAAAAATTGTGTACTTGTTCATAAACTTACAGACTCAAATGACTTCCTGATTACATGATTTTCCGATGAAGAAAGAATTTCTTTAGAAGTGCATTGTTGTCATCCCCCCCCCCCCCACACACACACCTCTACATTGTACTATGGAGTATCTCAGTGGGTCCAGATTGGTGAGAGGTTGTAGCGACCTCCGTCTTTTTGTTTGTGTGACCTATAAACCCATCCCCGAACATTGTATAAATGTTGAAATGGAAGTCTAAAACCATTTGTATATTTTTGTACAATTTTTGTAAGTGTTATTACCTTTGCTTTGTCTGTTGGATCAACAGGTGAATCAGCCTCTAGTAAAGCCATTGCAGTTTTCAACCAGCCTTTAGCTGCAGCACAATCAAGTGGTGTCCACAAATTCAAGTTTCTGGAAAAATAAATCAGAGAAAAATGTGTTTCTTGTGTCTATTTACATATTAAGCATTAACAGTATGAATTAATAGCTATGCAAGAATTTCATGAATTTTTACCCAAACTGTGGCAATATGCAAAAGACTTTTACTTTATTTTCATTTTTTTAAAATCTGCACTTGTTTCCTAATTTTTAATTCACAAGAGACACTAACCTGGCACCAATATCAGCACCGATAGCTAGCAGAGCCTGCAGAGTTTTCACATGTCCTTCTAAGGCAGCCAAGTGAAGTGGTGTATTAGAGTTCTCATCTTCATCATTGATTATCATCCTTTTACGTTTCACCAACTCAGTAACTGTCCTGTAAATATTAAAACAATTATCAATTTACTAGTAACACACACACACACACACATACATACACACACACACACACACACACACACACATACACACACACACACACACATACAATGTACATACATACATACATACATACATACATACATACATACATACATACATACATACAATGTACACACATAATACATACATACATACATACATGCATGCATGCACGCATGCACGCACGCATGCACATACATACATACATACATACATACATACATACATACATACATACATACATACATACATACATACATACATACATACATACATACATACATACATACATACATACATACATACATACATATATGTATACATACACCTCTAGCTCTACAACACAAATACACACGTGCATTCCCCCACCCCATCTAGACACCCTATTCAAATAATCTTCACGTTGTTTTTTACCTTGTTTTACCATATTTAGCTGCCAAGTGGACAGGAGTTTGATCTTCTTCATTCTTAGCATCAATAACAGCTCCAGCTTCCAGCAGAGTCTAAATGTACATAAACAATTTAATAATCAATAAAGTATATGTATTCATGTTCTAGACTGTAAAACATTGGTATTACTAATTCTAAATGGTGGTTATGATATCTGTATGATATTGCCTTTTCAGAAAACACCTACCTATACCTATCATGTTTAAGGAAGAAATCCAAACAAGGAATTAAAATGTAGCTGGCACTTCAAGTAGAACTAGTTACAACTGTAACATTTTTTGAAATTATTTTGTGGAATATAATGACTTACTCATAATATCGTACATCCTGAACAGTATTGAATCACATGTGTACGCATCATATGGTTTAATAATATCCTATCCAAGTGATCTTAAGGTGTGCATCCAAAAATCAGCGCCACCAAAGTGATCAGAATTTTGACCTGTGGCTGTACTACTGTATAATTGATGCTAATTAACATATACAATGTCTAATTATTGTCTGAACAAATTTCTTTGATTGTATGGGTGTTTTTTTGATCGAAAAAAATACTCTTCTTAGAGCAAGTGCAGCTTATGGGCAGAAGGTATCTTAAAAGACCAAGTCCCTGACAATAACATTTTCAACACCTATATTTTATTCATAATCAAAACTGGGCATATTTTCCATCTATGTTTACAACTAACAAAAAGTTTGCTAATAGCAGCAAAGCAAAATACGATGAATCTATAAATGAATTATGTTTCTTTGACTAAATTATAATTTATAGATTGGTAATTTCTCGTCATAAATTTTGGTGCATTACTGAAAAACTTTGAGTAGGTTTATGCATTCATTTTTAACAGTAAGTATATAACTACATTTAACAGATAGAATCATTTGTATGTTGGATAGAAAATCCCTTGTTATTGTTACCTTGACGATGGCATGGTATCCCTTCTGTGAAGCGATATGTAGAGGAGTGTTGTCATAGCGATCTGAATTTTCCAAAAGTTCCTTAGCATTGGGATGTTCTAACAGGACCTATTTTGAATTGATACAAAATTGATATGCTTTGTATTGACTTTTGTATAATCAAAAATCCTCTCTCCTTCACAAACAAACAAACAAACCAGGTGTGATGTCAGGATATGTTTTATTTCTCTCTTCTCCGCATGCATCCATTTGTAATCAATTAGTATTGGTAGTTAAATTATACACAATGACATACATACATATATTCGTATGTATGTATGTACGTACGTAAGTATGTACGTATGTATGTACATACGTATGTATGTACTACGTATGTACGTACGTACGTACGTACGTATGTACGTACGTACATACATACATACATACTCACACATACACACACACATACATACACACACATAATTCAACACACACACACACACACACATACACACACACACACACACACACACACACACACACACACACATTCATGCATGCATGTATACACTAATTAGCCAGAAAACTCCAATTAACTACTGTAAGAACTTCAAACACTCTATAAATATAGAAACAAGTACTAGTTACCTTGAGTGCTTCCAGTCTGTCCTCCTCTGCACACCAGTAGAGAGATGACTTATCATTCTTGTCTTCTCTACTGATATCAGCACCATGGTCTAAAAGACATTTGATAGTTTCACTGTGTCCATAACATGCTGCAATCAGCAATGGTGTAAAGTTGTCTTGGTCACGACACTCAATCTTGGCATGCCTATCAATCAATCAATCACAACACATAAAATTTTTTAAAATCTGCAACTTATAAATAAACTGTTGTACCAATATGGGTAATCACAAGGTAAACTGTACAATGGTTGTAAACTGGACTTGTAACAAAGTAGCTTGATAGCCAAATTCTCTTATGGTCCCAGGCCTTGTAATAAACAGTAGTATATTAATAGTATTAAAAGCTTTGTAAAGCACAATATCATAGTGTGTGTTAGCATCAAGTAGTATATCTTACTAATACCACACCTCCTTTTGTGGTATAATGACTTGATATTTCATTATAATTTATACAACTGCATCCCATCTCTATTTTCACATACACCCTGGCACTCACTCAACACCAGGTAACTATGTTTGGTTGTCAGAGGAACAGTGGTTATTATAATTATATGGTTGTATTGTTGACTACTATTGTTACTGTATCTGTAATATGTTTACCAGAAGTTGCCTAGCAAGTTTCAACTTTCATATGTCACTTTCACCCAAGTTCAGCTCTATGCCCCTGGCCTCCATACTGATAAACGAAAGTGAATGAAAAAATGCACTCTATCTCACTTAGCAAGTTTTTATCAAATAACATGAATTCACAAGGTAATTCCGTCAAAAGGAAGACAACAAACAGAAAACTTACATGTCTAGGAGGTATTCAACCACCTGCCATCTATTAAATGCACATGCTCTGTGTAAGGGAGTAGCCTGGCTCTCATCCAATGCATTGATACGGGCATTATGTTCCAACAATAATGTTACAATATCAATGTCACCCAGAGCTGCAGCTGAATGTAAGGGTGTACTGAAACTCTTCTTACTTGTGTTGACATCAGCCTCTGTAAAATAAGTAAATATGTCAATTACTAAGATCTGGATTGGTTGTAGCTATGGAGAGGGTCGTATATGTAACTATAGAGAAAGTCATCACCATGGAAATTAGATGTAACTATGAAGGTTATTCCTATGGTGATTGGTTGTAACTATGGGGGTCATAATGCTATGAAGATATGGAGATTGGTTGTAACTATGGAGGGTTATAACTATGGAGATGGGTTGTAACTATGGAGGTCATTACTATGGAGATGGGTGGTAACTATGGAGATTGGTTGTAACCATGGAAGGTTATGACTATGGCAATGGGGTGTAAGTACAGAGAGTGGTTGCAAGTATGGTGATTGACTGTAACTACATTGAGAAGGTCTGTAACTATGGAGATGGGGTATATAAAGTATTCTAACAAGTCATTTCAGCTACATTGTAGGATGTTATTACGCCTATGTCATCTATCATTCATGGTATAAAGTAACTCTTTTGGTAAAGGTTTACTATGAGGACTGCATTCATTAAATTCTAAAAAGTGTAACAACCCTCAAAACCCCAAAGTATTATCTGTACTTTCAAAGCTACGACTTACTCTTTTGTAGACACAATTTGACAACATCAATATGTCCATTATCAACAGCAAGATGTAGCGCTGTGTTATCTTCAACATCAGTATCTGTCACCATCTATGAAAAAATACCCAAAGGATTTCACAATTTGCATGTTAATAATGTCATCTATAAACTAATTTTCAATTTATCAAGTAATTTATACATCAACAACCTGAAAATGTATATGATTTTAAATGTACTAACATTTTCAAAATCAAGATGTCATCTACCAAATAATTTGCATATTCATGTCATTTATACAATAAATTATATATTAATAATATAATTACAAATCATTTGCATATCCATGTCATCAATATACTAATTTACATATTCATTATTTTATAATATTTGCATGTCACTTATGCAGTAATTTGCATATTCAGGATAAAAATAAATGCATTTGCATATCCATGATGTCATCTATATACTATTTTACATATCCATGTTGTTTTACAATTATTTACATAATCATAACAATTGCATAATTTGCATACTCATGATGTCATTGATACAATAATTTGCATATTTGAGTTGTCGTTCATATAACTTAGTTTAGAAATTCATAATTACCTGTGAAATTGTAACCCAGCCATCTTTACCATAGGCAGCTTGAAAGAGAAGTTCACATATCTTTAAGTGTCCTTCCATGGCTGCAAGATGAAGTGGGGTACCATCTTCTTCATCTGTACATCTGACATTAGCACCACCTCTAATCAAAGTCTCACACACATTAGGATGGCCATGAGTACATGCAAGATGAAGTGCTGTCATCTGCTGCTTGTCAACTGCCTGTTTTACGACACATAAAATACATATCAATCCTGGACGGTTGAAGATAAACATGTCTTTGTCTAAGACCAATGTTTCCAAAGCATTATACAAGGGTTTCCCAGGTATGTAGCTAATTCTAAATGTAGAGGGTATGATTAGAAAATTAGCATGAAACCTTAGTATGCAGGAGATCTTTGAATAGGCCCAATAATGGATATACATGTACTGTGGTTGAAACAAGAATTGTTAAAACACAAATTCCTGAAAATGTAGCCGGCAAAAAATTGAACAGTAGTCGGCTTATTTTGCCGGCTACCAGCCTTTATCTACATCCCTGTCCCCATCAAATATACAATGTATCATTATGGGTCTACATGTACATTTTTACATGTAGTATGTACATGTATGTATGAAAATGTAAATGTATGCTAATCTTAATAGATCTCTCTCTTCTGTTAGTACTGTTTCTGGGGGGATTCACAAACACTACAATGTTGCATGTTTACAAATTTTGAAAGGAATCAGTCTGAATTTACTCATAAAAAGTGTTTGTTTTAATTAATATGCACAGATTCTAACACTGGGATAATGGTTTGTTTTCATTCACTTACACAATGTACAAATGTAATCAATCTATTTTGAAAATATAAGATAAAGTGAGGTTGGGAACTACTTCACTGAAAGTTTATCTAAGACATCAGTGAAAACAAAGCAGGGTCTGGGCAAGTTGTCTAAAGTCACACTATTCTATGTTTAGCATACCCATCCTTCACAACCTGTAGAGGGCACTGTTCAATTCTGCACATCAAACAGATTTGTATAAATTGTAAACTCACCTCTATGTTGACAGCCTTGACCTCCAACAGTTCTCTACATGCTACATCATTGCCTCTCATTGCAGCAAAGTGTAATGGAGTTGATCCATAAATATCCACAGCATTGACATTAGCGCCTCTATGCACCAGAAAATGTATAACACTTTCCGATTCAGCATCTGGTCCATTAGGCTGTTCATAAGATAATCAAAACTATATAATATAACTTCTAAACTAAGATCATTTCTTTTCATACTAGAAATCCTCACTCAAGTATTTAACCACAGTCTTATTCAACACAAGTACACCTTTATTACCTACATTGTAGTGGTAACTATCGTTCTATAAATTCACTGATTGATTGATTGATTGATTGATTAATTGATTGATTGATTGAGATTGATTACCTAAGCCTGAAGATCAAAACTCAAACTGTGAGAGACAGACTTTTGACAAATAGAGCTTTAGCATAAACTAAGACAGTACAGGAGAAACTTAGACTTTATCACAGTCCTCGGAACTTCGCATAAATAGCTAATACTTGGGTTGTTTTGTATGTACCTGTATCTACTGCATAATTGTACTCGTACACTAGTATCTCAGTATCCCTATACTGTACGCCCTCATCGATTACATAGGGCTAACCTTTTGTTGACGTGTTAGGGCACACAGTACAGGGATACTTGGATACTAGTATATGAGTACAATTATGCAGTAGATACATGCAAAACAACCCAAGTTTTAGCTATTTATGCGAAGCTTCGAGGACTGTGAGAGAGTCTAAGGAGAAACTGTACTTTGGAGGCTGTGTGTCAACACAGCATGTTTTCACATTGCTAAGACCATAAAATATGTATGAATCATACAATAAATATTGTATATATTGCATTCAGACTATCAATAAATAAATCAATTTTATATTGACAGAAGGTAAATATGATTTGCCTAACATAAAGTCTCGAACTGAGTTGAATTAAAACCAGATGATTGAAGAGTTCAATAAAATCCATGATAAATAACATCTGGTAAATTTTCAGTCAAAAAAATGTTTTTGTGTGGAGTTTTCTCACAACCGTCTTAAGAATTTTCTCTATATTAAGTGTTGTGATTGTCAGTCCTCCACAAAAGACCTACATTTCGTGTGTTTGGTTCAAACATAAACAGATGTATATTTGCAATGCTTATCAAAACTTGTCATCATTTTAGACTGAGAAAACACTTAAACAATTTAACATATATGTACATACAAAAACGGACTAAATATATTTGTACACAAATATACAAACATGCATAAATCCATAAACAACACAATATACAGAAACACAGAAAACAACATACACAAACACACAACATAACACATCTACATATGTTGGTTGAAATACATGGTGTGAAACAAATGCATGCTATTAGTGGAAAGATGTGAAATGCATACATGTATGTTGCCATAGAGACAGGATGAAGATAGATAACAAGCAAACAAGATATTAAGTAGACATTAATAGATTTTGTTTAAGATTTAGGATAAAAAAATCCAAACCTTACAATACAAATAATAGTTTTTAATAAGGATAATGTATTTTAAAAGTTTTTTTTTTTTAATATGTCCAGTCAAAAACAACGTCATGAATTCAAAGATATACAAATGTACCATGAGTGTGTTTTACTTTTCTTTCAGTTCACTGAATTTCTGACACCTTTCAAGTAATGTAAAATAAAGTAATAGCCAAAATTACACCCTTTTCTCCACCCTAAAACTCCACAAAAAAAACAAAACCTGTTATGCGTACAGCACTTTACTCATAATCCAAGTAATGTTTGTTATTTTTATGAAGTGCCTAAAGGTCTTTCCTATAGGAAGTTACAAGGACTTGTTACAATAACCATCCTACGCCTACACTGTACATATACAATGTAAGTTGAATCATCATAGGACATAAGATGTACTTGTGGGATGATTTCACGTTTTTCAACACAGGTTAATATTCAAACATCACAACAGTTAATATAATGCAAAATTGTGCACGGATCCATCACATTCAATTTCTGTGTATGTGTACATGTACAAAACATGCGAATGTGTTGTGTGTGTGCATGCACTTATTCATATGTGTGTATATGTTCGATTACGTTTTATAAAATATAATTGTCACCAAGCGAAAGAGATAACATTTACATCATTTTAAGTTTAAAGATACATCCCACAAAAAATATCTAGTCAAGTGATACCTGCATACTCTAAGAGACGAAATATGAAATGAGAGGTGACCACAACATTCCAATCAAGACAGGTGAGTGTGTCAATATTATTAAAGTCAGAGTCACACTTGATTAATTGAATCTTGTTAGTGTTCAGTTCACACTAAAATAAACAAACACTTACTGAAACCACAGCTGTAGTTGGTGGATTTTTCAAAGGGGGTAACCTAGCAGGAGGTTTACCAGGCAAACCTTCCTATATATGGTTATCATGCAAGTAAAAAGTGGAATTACAAAATGTCATATTTACTGGGGCAGGAAGTAGAAGATAGGGGTGGGGTGGGGGTAAACTAATTATAAGTCATGTGTTTCCAATCAAAGTATGAATGATGAAATACCACAACATATTGATACATTACTGAACTTGTCCTGATACATTGATGTAAATTTAGCTATAGTAAAGTCACAACATTGTCTACACAGCAGCAAAATTGAGTAACAATTTGCTTTAATATCATAATGCTGCTCAGTGGGCATGAAATTATTCACTGTTGCAAATAAACCCTGTCTCTTGGATGAACAATAGCTACATGTAGTAATGTCTAGCGACAACGTTGTCTCGGTAACTGTAAGAGGCACCAAATTTGAAATTTGTTACGATTAAAGTTATCAGTAATGACAATGTACTATTGCAGCACTTCTCTGATCTGACACTAACAAATTTTATATAAAGACACAAATCGTCTTTAAAAATGTATCAATATGTCGCAGTAGTTCATCATTTATACTTTGATTGGAAGCACTGTATCAAATTATCTTATTATTTTCATTACATAGTTTATTATTTCTGTAATAATTAGTTCTTGTATAGAAAAAATTTCTGTTCATTATTCCTAAACTCGTGGCAAAAAAAATTACCCAGTCAACTGAATCAAAGAGAAATATTATTACTGCCAGTAGAAGAAGATTGCTTTTAAAACTGACGTGTACTGTTATCAAGAACAGATAACCCAATGCCCACTACTCTACAAGGCTCTGGAGAGATGAAATTATAAATTCTATGTACAGTGCTGATCAAATATACTCTATGTTATCTGCAACATTTGTAATCATAATTTATGTATTACATTATATAATAACAATTACACTGAATAGAGACCACTTTGTACATCTCAGACACAGCTACAAAATGTAATTTCCTGTCAGAACACTTTCATCTTGATTATTAATATATTCACTTAATAAAGGTAAATTATTTTTTCAGCAAATTTCCAAATGAAAGATGAAACTTCCAGTCGTTTTCATGAATTTAATGTTTCATGCTTTTTGAGGTCAAAAATGTGCAATGTAATTGTCGATTAAGACCAATATATTGCCAACATTTGTCTATGATTGCCAGTCCTCTCTAAGTCTAATTTACAACTGTAGAACTGGACCAATTTCCGAGGTTTACCCAGCTTTACTGATTGGATATATATATCCGATATCTACATGTATTGCACAACTTAAATCTGAACATTTCACCTTAATACCCTTAGTGGCAGTATACATTATATAAACCCTTAGAGAGATAGAGAGATGTGTTACTACATGTAGTAAAAGGTCATGACATTATTTAGATCTATGTCAGGAAACTCAATTGTTTACTTGGACACGTAGTGGCAAGGCTATGGCATACAAGCTGTAATCCAGAAGCTATCTGTGGCTTATATTGATTTTCCACAGATAACCTCTAGACTGCTCTAGCAGCAACTGAACCATTTTTTGAAACTGTACATCCTCAGTATATTGCACACCATGAGGTGTTACGTATTGAATGTCAATTCATTGGTAAACTTTGCAGCTTTTACACATAACATGGTTAACGAAATCATAATAAATTTGTAAGTTACGGCACAGACCCTAAAATCAGTGCCAGAAGCATTGAATTTCCACACAACACATAATCATTCATGAGGTACATGTATGCTGTGATATACTAATAATATAGTACATGTATGTGAGGATCTCTGTGACTGGCCTAGCTTGTGCCTTGATATTGAATATTAAATTACTAGTAACACTACCATATACACATATACAATGTACAATGTAGGTATATCTAGGCAAGTCAAATCCAATCGAAACATGACTACAGATTCAAACTCAGGCTTTCACTCAAGATTTAACTCTAGTAATACTAGTATATGTAATGATGTACACTTCCAATCATGGATAAAATTGACCCCTAATTAACAGATACAATGTACAGTGTCTTTTATAAGTAAATTTAACCACTAAAACATTGGTCGCTTGATGAAAAAAATTTCCTAGTTGCAGCCAGTGCTGATTTAATATGGTATCCTTACATTAACGTGTACCATTTATCTGACATTTGAAGAAAGTAGTTCATTAATAAGTCATCATCATATATTATGCATGCAAATCATTCATATTCTGAAGACATTAAGTCACTTCTCGTTCTATGAAATATTAATAAGCATAATCTAATATACGAGATAGATCTGAATGTAAATATCATACCATTGTTCCTATAAAATATTTTATGTATAATTTATATACAGGTGGATCTATATATAAATATCATCTTTGAAAGTACAGAAAATGTAATATGTATGCCTGAAGGCTGTATGAAATATTGTATTAACCTAGCAACTAACACATGATATAAAAGATGGTCATGTGTTTTTTTAAGGTATAGGGGATGAATTATCTTCACGGTCTGTATGCTTGTATAAATTGAGATGTCATAAAAAAAACTTCATTTGTATGTCTGGAATGGTTGTATCACCAGAAGAAAAGTGTAAATGAAGTTGTAAAAAATATCAGGTCGAAGAAGAGTATACACCTTTGTATTTTACTGCTTTACATGTGTTTGCTTGTACCTTAAAATACATGTTTTTAAATTATCACTCCCCCAATACACAACACATTAAATTGAATATTATAGGTGGTAGGGATAAGATGGGAAAGGACAAGAAAGTTTGTAAATATGGGAAAGGAAGCAGGGAAGAGTTACTTGGAATGTGAGCTTATTAATGGAAGTTAATGGAAGGAAGATAGAACTTATCACACCAGCTTAATTACCACATATGTATTTACTAGTTTCCACACTTTTAACTCAGATAACACAATCTTAACCATTCAGCCACACACAGCTTATACTTGACATGACACACCATTTTACAAAATAAAATGTTATGTAAAACCACAATTTTGATATGTTGATGATGATGATGATTATAATGTGAGTAAGTTTTAATATTAAACATACTTAATATTCCTTTAAAATGTTTAATGATTCAAGTATTTAATATTAGCAACATGAATAAGTAAGTTTTTTTTCCTTAATCAAAATTCGTCATAGCAAAATGTAATGTTTTTTTGATGTTGCTACAATGTGTCTTGAAAATTTGAAGATGTTAGACTCATATTGTACTTGCAATGGTCACAATTTGATATTAAAATGTTCAAAATTTGATTACTTGGCAGAATTAGATATGCGCACACAATGTAAGCAATATATTTAATATGTTAATTTTTCTTAAGATTTTATTTAAACAGAAGCAGTTTTGCCATAGTGCAATTGAAAACTCAGCTGTGCTCGAAGAATGAATGAATGAATGAATATGTACCCACCGACTGAGCTTTAGCCTCAGATGATTGCTGTCGCTGTAAGAGGTCAAAGGTTAAATCATTGATCTTACCAATCTCCCAGTATCACTGAAATCACATCATTATTTCTCCAAATCTCAACAAATCATATGGTTTAATCTGATACAGCAATAATCTATACTTCAACAAAATCATGTAGTCTATATAAAACACTCTGAAATAATTATACATTAAGTAATTTGTATCATAATGGACTTTCTCACAAATCAATGCCAACCTTTCTAAATTATAAATGTTAAAATCTATAATACACGTATTTAGACTGCCTGGTCTCTACCTTTTAAATTTAATCAGCATTGGGAACTTTAAATGGCCGAAATTAAGTATAGCACTTAAAACTTGAGAATTTGAATAATTTCTTTGAACAAATTAGATAAGATAATGAGGTATGATCAATACTATTGAAACAAATGATGAATTTATACTTGATAATTGAATTTTTGAGGATCTTTGAGGAAGCGCCAGATGTTGTGACATAGATAGATCAGTCAATCACTGCACATCTGTTTTCATTATAATACTATATCATCAGAGTCTTCAAGTTTTAAGTCGTTAACATTATGCTCTTGTCAATTACACTGATAATATTCACAAATTCTCCCTAGAAATAATTATTTGTCCATTTATATATCACCGTTTATTAATTTGCATAATGAAATAATTTGCATAAGGTATAATTAAAAACAAATATCTGATGCAATTTAGACATGCTATGGTTGTGTTTATATAGTATAAATGATCAAATTAGAGATATTTTGATATTGATCGATGGAGGTATTTAATTGCTATCTAAGTCAACTATTAGTATTCAAATAAGTATGTCTTGGGCGTTATGGTGACACAATTAATTAAATGAGTTACCTCAGGGATGGATGACATTTATTAACCAGAACTCTAAGATGTCATGACACTGACAACTTCACTGAGTGTTATCATACATATAGCAGGTACATCCAATTATCTCAGCATTTTATTTCAAAATGTACACCAATGCTTAACTGTTTATACAATTTTGACACATCTTTTCCCACTCAATGTTGAAATTCCAAAATTATTTTTTTATTTTTTTTTATTCAAAAATTATTTTTTGCTTGATTATTTTGGTAATTGTTGTTTTAAATGAAAAATGCAAATTTTATCATATCACCTATGTCACCATATCTCCCTAATCAACTATTACATTACTATATAAAGATATCCCACTGTGCATATAATTATGACACAGCCAATTTGTTGAATTCATTATAAAAATATGACATTCTTGTTCTTTGTTGATATCAATTTGTGTCCTAATATCAAACACCATACGTGGTTTTCTGTCATTATTTTTTTTCAATACTGTTATTTACTATATCATAACCTTCCTCCTGGTAAAATCGTATTTGAATTTAAATGAAATAAAATGTTCATTTTCCATATTCATAAGAATTCCTCTACATTATACCTACATACATATACCTATATTTTGTTTATTATTAAAGAATAAATTAGGTTAATTAATTTATTCATAATGTCAAAGATTATGTTGCGCTTACAGTGATATATTGTTGGTCCATTTTTAAGATTTTAATTCATTCATTATTTGGAGGTTTGTGTATTGTTATGTCTTGTTTGTTCAACAGTTATCAATAATGAAGTAAATGGTTGGAAACAGACATCTGACACATGACATAACATAATAAACATATATGTAAACAATCATGTACATGTGGGTATTGTTGGAATGGGTTTCAGTTTGTTTACATGGTGGCATAACATTCTACATTTACATATTGGACATATTGATACAATACAATAACATGTGTACATACACTAGACATAATAACAGAATATTGATTTGACAAAAAATCTGATTGAGAGAATTTCGTTATTTGCTTTATTTGCTATATTTAATATCAAATTTAATTTGTTAACATTATAAGCTATTGTTTCCAATAAGGACATATGTGACATGTACAGAAGGTCAACCTGTAGACAAATATAGCATAAATTTAAATATTTTTAAATAAAGCAAATCAAGTAATTTTCTCGACAAGATTTCATCAAATCATAATTAATACATGTACATGTACATGACATTGGCACATTAATAGAACAACACATTTCCTTCCACAACAATATGCATGGACAAAACAATTAATTATCCCTGGGCCATTACTTGGAATACTGGAAAATTATCCCTGGGCCATTACTTGGAATACTGGAAAAATTGGGATTTGAACAAGGCCCCTGCAATGTCAGACAGTTATTTGTGAAGTACCAAATGATTTATGGAACATACTTTAATTGCAAAAATGAATCAAACTTCATTCACAACGAGTGCACAGTAAATCTTTTTCTATTAATTTCTTGGTGAACAGAGATATAAGAAAGAAATATACTTGTGATTTGTACTCACCTTGGCCAGTTCAACTTCTGATTTGACACCAGTAAGTCTTGATCTCTTAAAACGAGCTGACAAATGAAGTGGTGTAACTTCGTCATCACCCTTGTTGTGAATATCTGTAGTTTTAGGATGAGAAGAATAAAGGGAAATTTTACATGTACGATTTCTTGCATTGCAGTACAATACCGAAAACATTATGCAAAACAGCATACCTGCATGCAAATGATATGCAAATGAGGATACAATCGTTCCTTGTGCGTGTAATTGTGGGATCATACAGTGTGACTTTATATGGAAATTTGCTCTTTCGGATAAACATATGTACTAATAACAAAACACCATTCCAAGTGAGTTCTAGTGTGGGTAGTCAGGTATTCGCACTCGTGTTTGTAACTTGTTTTCTTTCACTCACTACGTTCACAAAAGTAAAGCCGCAGAAAACAATGCAAGCACTTGTGCAAATACCTTGAGTACAGTTACATACATGTACTTTCACTCTCGTATCGTTGGGTTCTGTGACAGTATACTATCTACCATACATTGTAATTTACATACAAATGTAAGATTTTACAAACCTGCACCATTATCCACAAGAAGTCTAACGATGTGATAGTGGTTATATCTTGCAGCTAAGTGAAGAGGACTCATCTTTTCATCATCATGCATGTTAATTCGTTTCTTTTTATTGGATGTGATGTTGGCCAAGAGACGCTTCATCAAGTCTACGTCACCATCTCTTGAAGCCTACATAAGAACAGAATAGAGAAATGTCACTGCCAGAAAAAGAAGTTTTCGATCATCTTTTATCAACCCTTTTTTCCTGAATCTAGATTATAAAACTTTTCCATGACTTCACATCTCATAATTTTTGGATTCAAAGAAACATGAAATTGAAACTCTATTTCACCTCTATTATTCTCACACTGGTCCACCATTGCATCATGGGACTTAACAGACATACATATTTATTAGATGCACATTGAATAGTCATGATTCCTAAGTGCTTATTACCTTTAGATAAATAATCTTGAATATTCAATGGGAATGTTACGTCAATACTTTTGACATTACCACATTATTTATACATTCTCTTCTAGTTTTACATCTGCAAAAATGTATTGCCTGTATACTCAAACACAAGATTATATTAAAATCAATTAACATTGCCTGCACATGTACTTTTATACATAGATGTCTCAAGAATGTTGTAGTTTGCTTCCACTAATAATAACACCACCCTAGGGCATACATTTTTTTTATACATGTAGGCTGACATTCTTCAGATTCCTAATAAGAAGCAAGCATACTACTGACAATTGAAAGCTAAGTGTAACTACATTTTATATATATCAAACCTCATATTTTTTTCACCATTTAGGAAAAAAATAAATCGTTTCTGGTCAGGACAATTTGCCTAAAGTGATGTGATTGTTTTTTTATTCTCAACAAACCTGTAACTCAATCTACTATTTGCATTGTATGGCAGTTACTATTCTATTCATTTAGTACTTTAGAGCAAGTGTGTTTGTGGGGCAGATGTCATTTGCTTGTTCATGATTGGCTCTGCAGTTGCCTTCACTTCATTTTTTGTGTTTCTCCCCCGGATATACAGACTGCATGGACTGGAGACACACACACACACACACACACACACACACACACACACACACACACACACACACACACACACACATCCACCCCCCATCCTCCCCCCCCCCCCCCTCCCCACACACACACACACAAACAAAGACCGACACGAGGGGATTTAAGTGATGGAATGCACATGCTGACCAGAAACAATTCTTTTTTTTTGGCCTTACATGAGATTGACAATTGGCATAGTATTATGTTTCGGTTGTAACCGAAACAGGAGAAGGTGATCATTAATTTCACTTTGAATAATAAGTTGTTTATCTCTGTTGTTATGGCAATGACCTTAGAAAAGGCTATTTGTATATCTATTGATTTTACATGCAGGTGACATACATCATTTTTAAATGTACATATGTGTTATATTTATGTACACTGTACATGATTCATTGAAAAACAAAACATACATGTACGTTGTATGTACCAAACACTAAAACACAATATTGTTTATTACAAATGTATGTGTTTAAGTATCTTCTGGAAATCACCTGATTCATAGCTGATAGGTACTCTATTTATCTGAATTATAATTGCCTATAATATGAACATTTTTCCTCAGTTCAAAGTTTTCATAGAAGTAATTGTGGCTAGAGTGACAGACAGTAACTTATCAGACAAGTTTTGACATGTGACATGTTCATACTTGTAGCATTGTTAACTCTGTAACATATACAAATACACTCACAAATGTAGGTCATTTCACAACACATACAAGTAAAAACGATTGTTAAATATCTTTAAATTTAAAATGTCAAGAAAACTCCTCCAATGCAATCAACTGTGCTAAAGACTCAACAGATTTTTCATAGCACTGGATCATGCATCAAAATATTAACATTGTACGTTTTGTAGTAAGAATAGGTTAATCAAGGTTTTATGGTTGCTCATTTCATAAACCACCTATTAGTGTTAATACATCACATCTGTTCACATTCACAAATGCTTTGTTATGTAATTTAGTACCAAAATTACACAATTGTACACATAATTCATAACAGTTTTGAAACCATTGACTTCTGTGAATACTGTACTCTCAAGTGATTTTTATAACATTAATTTGAATATCTGATTTGAACTCTAACAAATATATATTCAGTTCCATAGCTGTATCATGGTATGATCGATTTATAATAATTTCTAAACCACTGAATACTGTTTGTAATTACTCAGGTGTGATTTTTACAGTTAATATTTGAAATATCAAAAGCCAACATCTACTAGAATCAATTTGATTTTAATCAATTTTCTGTGGGGGAAAAATTTCAATGCAAACATTTACAATGAAGGTAATGGAAAATTACATGTTTGTTAATGCATACATGTACTACATGTAAATATGTCTATAAGTGTTTTGTTACAGTCTGTGAACCCTGGCAACAGAAGGTGGAAATTTGTAATACATGTACAGGTTTCCATTTCGCATACGATACAATGATACATGTAGGTGGGTATCCTGGAGACTCTGTTGTTGGTTTTCAAATCTAATGATCACAGAGGATTGCTACATTTGAAAGCCAAAGACAAGTCTTTGGCCTAATAAGTAAGTGGAGAACTCAGTAATCTAGAGGCTATCAGTGGCACTGAATGAAAAAAGATCTGGAGATTTTAAGCCTTGGATAACCTCTAGGTTACAAATGTAGGGAACCCACTGAACACCTGTGAAACAAAAGCAGAATCTACACTTTGTACTAACTGTACTTTACAAAAATGGTCTGTAACTCTTACCAAAGACTTTTAAGGTATTGACAAGGTGAATGACACACATGAATGCGTACACTTATAAATCATATAAAATTAAACAGTGTTCTAAATTACAACTACATGTACATTGTATCTGCTGATATGAGTCATGACTTCGTCTTTTGTTAAGGAGTGTAACTAAGGAAAATATAGACTAGTTTCCACAGTTTTGGTGGGCTTTAAAAGTGATGCTACATACACGAAAATGTATACAAGATTGTACAGCTGAGCATACATGTATGTATGTATACATTTGAGAAATCATCTCATACCAGAACATGATTTTAAATTCACACTGATACCATGCATACTACTGTAACCACACTGAAAACAGCTATAACATGTCACCTTGTAAAACAAACGCTTCACCAGTTTCCGTCGACGTAATTAATTCCACTCATCTTCTTTTCTTTCCATAGGATTCATAAGGATATTGATAGCAGGTTCATTTTTGAAACTCATGATTGGTTGTACAATTGAGTATCCCTCAAGATGTGTAAAATAAACTCTAAACTAGCTGGTTGTCGTCAGTTTTAGACTCTGACTGGTGATCACTGTTGTACGGATTGGTAACACCCCAATAGACTTAAAATAGCAAGGCTTGTGTACTTGTACTGGTAGATGGATTTATAGATGTGCCATGGAAATCAGTAATAAAGTTGTCAGTGTTTTTATTGCTACTTGCATTCCAGGTCTACCTTGGTGTTTTCACTGAATAATATGCACTCTAGTACTAAGGGCAGCCTTATTACATTTACTAGTATGTACATGGATGCACTGCAATCAACCATGCTCAGATAGTACATACATGTACTAAAGAACTATACATTTGTACATAAGGGCAGACCTAGTAATTTCTATGTTTCTCATTACCTGACTGTCACTACATTTGTATACATGTATATAAATTTATCAAAGTGTACTTTTTGTCAAAGTGAAATGAACTAATGTACCAACATTCACACATTAAAACATTGGCTTCAGTTGTCTGCATCTAGTTACAGTACATTTCAAGAATAGTTTACATTTCTTTTAGCAAGAAATGCTTTAAGTGTGTAGTACACAATTGTTATTCATTTCTGTATGACTACACCAAACAGAGACAGTGAACAGTAACCTGCAACATGCTGTACAGTGTACATCATGTTTTCATGACCACAGTATACAAAAATAGGATGTACTTTCCTACATCTGTTTTGCCATTCATCACTATGACAACATTAACAACATATGTACATTGTAAGGAACAATGTGGTGAATACTTATAATGCATGTGTCATGAAAATTCAAAGTACACCCAGGTGTATATCCATTTCAATTTGCACTAGTCTACCTGGGGTAATATGTAATTTGATAAAACTTTGTAATTATTAAATGATTTTCCACATCATTAATGACACTTCATTTATTTTGCAGTATTGTAGTTGTATGTGGTACACGTTCGATCTGTTTTACATGAAGACGGCTATATTAATAATTAGATGCAGTTTTGAGTGAGAGTAACAAAGTAAATTACATAACTGAATTCAGCTAGATAAAAACATAGACAGTCTACTGTCTATGATAAAAAGAACTAATGTAGTTTAATGTGTTGCAATAATGTGGTATCGGAATAATCAATATTATATATGATGTACATGTTGTACCATGCATGAGCCAGACTCAACAAAAAATATGGAATGTAGTACACTGTCTATTCTCTACAATCGTAGAGAAAGAGATCACCTTTAGAAGACTAACTGGACTAGTTACTGTGTTGATTATCAGTTGGAAAGTAAACAATATTGAAGCCATTCAAATCATCTAAGTTCATGTGTAATTGTTTCAGCAGAAGCCAAAGTAAAGGATCCTGCTGTGTGTGTTGTGTCTCTGTTACTGTGAGCCTCCAGGTTGAATTGTGTCTATCTTTGTGTAAAAACATAATGTTCCATGAGTGAAACACAGAGGCAACTTTATTTCTCCTCTAATCAAGTACAATAATATCATAAATTCAGTAATAATTTCACAGCTTTCCAGGATTAAGCAAACATATGTTGGACAGTCGCTTTTTTCTCATACAGTTTCTGAGACTTTAATTTTCACAATCTGATGAAAATGCTATTTATGTTTTTTCTGTTTATCCATTTTGAAATTTTGGCAAAATCTCAAATATTGCTGCAGTAACACTGACAACATACACTATACCATCAGCATGTACATGTAAATACAATGTATTCACCTGACAGTGACACCTCACCTGACACCAACTGGGACACTGAATTCGGTTGCACTAGCCAAGTGACAAAAATAGACACTATTTAAATGCACACCATACAAGGTTGACCAATAATTTATGTGAATTTCTACAATGACGCCATGTAAATAGCTATATAATGACCTGGACTGTACATACATGTATGTTCATTTTAAAACTGCTGTCCTGACCCAATCTGATTAAAATCCGATGTGGTGAAATCGGCTAGATGTCCTTATTTACCTCTATTCATCGTGTTGTGACGTTTGTTTTGTTCGGAGTGATCACCGTGGGAAGGAGACGATCACTCGGTACAAAAACAAACGACACAAAACGATAGAAATAGTGGTAAATAAAGCATTTAGACGCTTTCACCACATCGGATTTTAATCAGATTGGTCCTGACCCTGAGAACTACCCTGTTGAATTGACATTAGGTGACTTGTCATATCTAAATACTCAATGTTGAATGACATTTAGATAACAGTCATAGATAGCAAAGATAAAGGGATAACCAATAGATAAGATATTGGATAAAACATTTCAGGCATTTATCACTGTTAAATTCTGAGGGCTTGCTGGAAGCCTCTGAAGTCACAATTTTTGCAAAAACCGCTGTAATTCCATGGTTGCTATTAAAGAAGGCTTTACAATACAGATAAGGAAATTCAACACAAGTTTGATATTCAATATATTGGGAGAAATGTTTGATGCAGTAATCAAATTACCATAACAATTGTTTGTAGGTTTCAACAACTCAAAAAAAAATATTTAAACATTTCGATAGAATCGTCAATGTATCAGAATTTTTTTCATATTTTGGAATTTTCTCAGCTGAAAAATTTACCACGGACATAGTTATTTTTTCTAACCTTCTGGCTATATGTACATGTATACATCCCTGACGGGTACTCCAGTAAACCAATAAGTTCTATTCTCTGGTCAAAGGCCAGTGAAAAAATCTGAACTGCTAATCTTTAGAATTAATATCACAGATCCCATGAAGCACTAAAAGACCCATGTTGGATTAGGATTAAAATTTGGCTAAGATTAACAGTTGTTTGACACTGACAGAGTTATTTTGTATTTGGTTCAGAACAAATAAATAATCCTATCTAATCTTTATAGTAGCTAAGCTTATGCTTTAATAAACTTCTAAACACAGTTAAGGTACCACTATTGCAACTTACAAAAACCTTGATGTATGCCCGAGTAGTTTAAGCATGTGAAAATATGGAATATGGATTTTATATTGTCACTTTAATTTGGTGTATGTCAGAAGATAGTCTACTCTGAGGCTATCCATGACTTTAAATTCCTCTATATTTTGAATGTTGAGTTGAGAGACCAGGGTCGTTTTTCATTAGGTCAGACAAAGGTGCAAAGGAAGTGGTCTGATTTGGGCTACTGAAAACCTTTAGTCACAGGATGATATCATAACATTTAAATGGATGGTAACACTTTACTACTACTGCCAGTACTGGTACTATAACCTTTGCAGGAAAACAAACCATGTGAGTGTATGGTTAAATGTTTACATAGAATTGTATTAACTATGGTGTTTCTCCTGGTATACTCCATTGAAATTCATTGCTTATTATACATTATATGTGTATCTAGCACAGACTGAATGAACTACTCTAATGCGTAACCAAGGTTAAATGTTCAAATGTACATCATCTTTCAATCATGATGTGGGGACCCATAAAGGGTCGTTTTAAATGTGATTAAAGTGTGTAAGGTATATTAACACTCACTGAACAGATATATAAGAAATTTAGTTACTTCCATATAGTTATACTGTGTGGACAACATTTACAAACACAATGTACATCCTTTAAAATATGCTATTGATGTATGATGAATCTAGCTAAATTTCATTATAACTTTAAATGCTAATTACAATATTCATTATCTGGGAATACATTTATGTACTTTTAAGTTAATTAATCAAACCATATCTAGTTCAAAATCTAATTATCCTAGCCTAGGGATAAATGATTCAAGTCAAGAAGTTCAGCTTGTACAACACCACCACCCCCACCCCAACCCCACCCCATCCTCAACAATTTTTAAAATAGTTATTCATTTCATTTGTTCTTGGAATGTTGGAAGAATTGAGTCACTTCAATTCATACCCTGACCTTTGACACCAAGTAAAACAAATATACAAATTACATAAATGTATTTGCTTTGTTGGGAGGGAAATACCCACTGGAGGAAATATGTCATTTTTGATTTGCACCACATGACATACACTGTACTCAGACTCAGTTCCATGAGAGATAATGTAAAATTCAAGTCAAGGATAGTTACAGGTTACAGGTAGTTCTAGTCATTATTTAAAGTATTTACCAATATTCACAAAACAATGGTTGCTACATTGTATCAGGTCTAACTGTTGTACTGGACTACAATAACACTCAGCCTCCACTTGAAACAATACAGTCCCTCTTAAAACTATATATATATTAAAGCTTGCACTGGTAGTAGTATATAATTATACCTTGGCAACCATACAAAGGATAATAAAACCCTAGACTAGATGATAATATATGATAATGTAATGTATATCTTAGAAGAGTAGAATACATGTCATTCTCCAGGTTTGTGATTATCTTGATTGTTTATATGTATTTATAACTATTTATTGTTTTTTATATTTCTGTATGTTGTTTTTGACTTCATATTATATTTGTTTTACATTATTGCATGTCAAATAAAATATACTATACTAGATTATATTATGGTCATATTATGATCATAAAATGGTTTTGTTTCTGGGCAACATTTTCACTCAAAAGACTTGGCTTGACTGTAATCATTTAGTAACCTAGCATTGATATTATCTGGAATATTATCCACTTAGGAAATCTTTAAAACAATATTTAGCTTTCGTTTGTTGTATAGTCTTTTCATGTAGTAAAAAAAGACTTTTGTGTGTACATTTATTTTTTTTCCCAGTCAAATAGGTATTTCAATCACATTGATAAGGAAACCCTCTCATTGTTATCATTCACATTGTACATGTACAATGTCGGGGGTCAGGCTAGACTAGCTGTAAGCTATTTCTGGACTCCCCATTTATGCAAGATTTATACATTTGGGTAAATAAACCACTTATTATTACATTTGTATTTGAGTACTGAGCTGATCAAGTTATATTTTTTTAACTAATCGATACTTGTAAAGTTGAATAAATAAATTATAGTTAATAAATTATAGTTTTTCACATCATCTGAAATTCATTTTATTATTGAATGTGTAGATCAACAAAAGTATTTCAAGGAGATTGATATCAATAATAAATTGTAACATCACTTGGGTGAAAAACTTTTAAAAATTGCATACTTTGTACTATGGTACCATCTTAAGATGACACTGTTTCTCATCGACAGATCTTGACAATGCTCAAAAATACAGTTTCTCCCTAAATGTAGGCCATTTTTAAATTGGATTACACAATCTGACCAAGAAGAAGACTCCTCTATTCACAGTTAATTCACATCTTACATGTTTGTCCTAGATTACCACACGCAATAGCTCACTGCTTTCTTGCAATATACCACAATGTCTATTCTAGATCTAAGAGGTAACTACCCCCATGATCTCTTATTGTCTGCGTCTGAGTACATTGTTGAACACCACCACCACCACCCTATTCAGGTAAATGTAAATTAGATACTAACATGCCTACAAACAATAGATAGCAAGGAGTCGTGTTGACACACATGATAACATTCAGAAACATTGGTCTTTTTATGGGTCAATATCGATTTTGGCCTCAAGATTTTTACATACTACCATCAGAATCACAGCATATCAACTCTTTGACAAGTTCATATTAATTCATCAAATGTTGGTTGGGTGTTAACATTACTAATCACAGTTGATTTTATACAAATCAGGGGTGTGGCATAGTACCTATTGAAATCATGCGGAAAAGAATGCACTCCACTTTTTCCTGGTATTTTTCAAGTAAATCTGCCTCCGCTCCAAACCCTCGGTCGGACCCCTTCATCTGCATTGCTGTCTGACATTCTACTTCTAATGGCCTGATCTCTCTAGAGTCACGCTACAAAACAGTTCGTTCCCATTTCTTGTTCTAGACTCATGTGTACGTGTATGGTGTATCACCGTGAAATTGGAAACTATATACAAGAATATATTACGTAGATATAACGACGGACCACATGATTGCGTTGCTATATCACGTACTTGGAAAGCTTGGTAATCGTTTCTTAATATCAAAACTTTGTATATATTCTGAGACACTATCAAAAGGTCGTGTTCGTTGTCGACAGATATGCTACATGTGATTAACTTTCGGTTTTGTTTATTTTTAAAGGTAAAGTGAAGGTGAATCTGCTGGGTTCGACAAACATTACAATGCAATGCTTTCAATCAAATCATGCATCGTAAACGTGATACACGAACGCAACTGTTATTATTTTGGGAGCTATACCTCTTGGCACAAACGAGCTAATAAAAAACACATTAGTAGTAACTTGTAGTACAGTGCGTCACGCAACAACAAAAAAACTTACCTGGTGTAACGAAATATGCAAGATCTCGGCACTTTCCACACGTCGTAGATCACCAGGTGGTGGTACTTCATCGGCAGGACCGTCTTCATTGTTTGGGTTGGATATAACTCCTCCAAGTTCGAACCTTTCTCTGTAATCGTCGTTCATGTTGACTTGTCCTACACTTGCTGTAGCTCTACTGCTAGGACGACTGTCGACCAGCTGCTCACGACTGCCAAGTCGGTAATCTGGGGCAGATCCAGTTGAGTCGGGCGTCTCTACATCTACCGGATAGGGGGCTACGGCGCTCACCTTGCTGGGAAAAGTAATTACAGGTGGTCGTGAAATCTCACTAAGATCTTTGTGAGTGTCCCCCCTCAATAAATACCAGCCGTTGTCTGGTTTACGGGAAGCCGTTTTGATTGATGAATATGCAGTTCTTAATTACTCGAAATATGAAAGTCGTTAAATATGCGTAATGAGATCATAGATTCACACCATGGCCGTTGCTATTTGTGAAAAGAGACAACATTTTGTATGTAAATTTGGCCCTTCATAAATGACGATATATATGGATTTGTAGTACAAAGTTCGTCGAAACCGGAGCGGTAATTTTTCATTAATGATACAAAATAAGTATGATTACGCCCTTTCTTATAGCCACACTGAATAACTAATTACTCTTTAGCATATTGGTTTTAAATATTTTAACTATAAATGAAAGATACACAATATAATTTAACGTAATTATTTTGAATATACAAACTATAAATGTCAAACTCAAAGTTACGCCCACATGTGGAAGAAACCATTCTCCTAAGATGGGTGAGTACTCAAAGGCTCAAAAGTCTTTGAAGTGTGTAGTGTGTCAACCTCTGTTGTGTCCCTAATTTTGTCGCATAAGTCCAGGCCAAGGTTCAGAAGAATAGAACCAATATTGCCATTGACAACAAACAGTACATACGTACGTGCACAGTGGTTCTATAGAGGGACTACGATACGTGATATTTACTGACACATAAAAGTGGGCTGCTAGTTGCGCAGTGTTCATAGAGAATTGAAGTGAAAGTGTTTTGCCATACGATGTTTGAACTCGTGTTGTTGTTGTCGTTTTGTATTTTTGGTGTTCTATTTATAAAATTCAATTTATACCACAAACAAGTATAAGAAAGTATTATTAGCCAACAAGTTTTATATATATATATATATATCTATTGCTGATGGTATACGTAAAACCATGGAGTTAGTAAGGAGGGTCCCATTATATATACGACCTACATGGTAAATATTAAAACTTTCCAACAAATCAAGGGTCTCAAGTTGTTTCTGTTTTTTGCGTAGTGCGAAACAAGATCACAGATCCGTCACGATGTGGTTAGTGAGACAGCGAAACAAAATAAAAAATCGCAATGTAAACATGCTATAAGGGCCTAGGAAAAGTACAATGGCCAATTTTTATTGATCTTTATCGTCAATTTTTATTGATGTGTATTGTCTCGGTCATGATGATTTCTCATCAAGACGGTTGTGAGTGATGTCATGTCACGACGACATCATGTATGTAATGCCCGTTAATGCTCAGACCACTGCATTAGGTTACGCGGAAGACTACAATTGAAGGAATGCAATTTGTTTTCAGTTAGAAAAATGCATCAATGTCACAAAAAATGTTGTTTCAAATTTTCGTATTCTTCTGACACTTTAATGAAATAAAATTCGTAACTGCAGTAAACGCAGCAATTTTTCGCCCTGTTAATTTTTTTATGATACTGACGAACTGCGCAAACGTCGACAGATAAAAAAAGAAAAAGATAATCGCAAGAAACTGGAAAACTACATTGCAAAAAAGGGAAGAAAATTATGACGAAAACCAAAACTGCTTTACAATTATTCCAGCTACTGGTATGGAACTCAAGCAAACTCCACTACCGTGTCGATCGTGTGTTATCCGTCATATGCTAGTAATGGTGTTATATTAATTCCAACTGACATCTGAATAGAAATCGATACTGCAAAAGGACCGTAGCAACACGCTACGTCTACTAGACTTAATAGTCCGGTATACTGCAGTGTGTATCAACTTACTGCGCCCTGGCTAAAGTTTCGAATCTGTTAACAGTAACTTGGTACTTAGTTGTTGTTGTTGTTGTTGTTGTTGTTGTTGTTGTTGTTGTTGTTGTTGTTGTTGTTGTTGTTGTTGTTGTTGTTGGAAATAAAACAAAGACAAAGAGATTATTTTTAACTATTTATTTGTAGTATTTCGAGGGAATCCACATTTTAAATTCATATTAACATTACTTTGTTCCATATTTTATCTTTATTATAATGTTTCATTAATTACCGAATTCTTTCTTCCAATGCAACCAAGATTTTTAAATGAAAATAAAATCATTTCAAGAAACTCTTCTAATTGATTTGAAAATATTTGGAAGTTAGTTTTCCGCGGCAAATTTGAAGTAATTTAACATCAGCAAGTAAGTGAAAGATTAACGTTAATGTTGTAAAGTGTCTGTCAACAAATTTTAAAACAAAATCCGTCAGCAGATAAGTGACGGTCCGACGTGTACTTGTATTGTCCAATGAGGACACTGTTGACAGAAATACTGGGTAGTACACTTTTTTGGGACTGACAGCGAAGAGAAATAGTTCACAACGATCTAGCCCAATATGAAAAGATGTGGATAATAGAGGGCGCACTACATGGACGAGAGAGATCCTCACCTTACGTGACCCTATGGGTTGTTGTCGTCACTGAAAATAACGTTCTATTTGTATTGGTGCAGCTTATCGCACACTTTGACTTTATGAGGACAATACAGGCCTCTAACGTAGAAGTGCAACATTCCGTTGTTGAAATAACAATTTGACGATTTAAATCAGACACTAAAACACTGAGAGTTGAAGTTCACATTGAAGCTTACTGTTCACTATACTGTCAAATGACATTTTGATTGACTAGGCCTAATAAACAAAATTGTGTGGTTCCCATTACGCTCCATTTTAGAGTAGGTGGGGTAGGCAGATTTTTTATTTTTTTTAAATTATTTTGTTTCATGTGTGACTGTCTAGTTCAGGTTTTCCATTGTTTTCCAATGGTCTCTGTGTTATTTATTTCTTCCTATCTTTATATCGTCTTTTTAAGTTGATGTCAGTTTCCGCATCCACTATTTTTCGTGAGACTTCACTCTTTTTTTTGCGATTTTAATTTTTTTTTTATCGAATACGTAATAAAAAGTTCCGGGTCGGCAGTGAATAACTAGATGGGATCGGGTACAATCGGAACCAAACAATTATTTTTTTAGGCCTAAATATTAGGTGTCTTTCACATTCAAAGTATTTCATTATGATTTCTTAGCTGTGGAAAGGTAAATTTTGTGTCTTTTTTGTTGCTGAACTATAGTAGTTAATATTTTTTTAACGCCGTCGTGTTTTTTTTGTATACACGACGGTACTGCTGGGCTGAATGATTGTTTTATACAAAGTATCAATTCTAATATAATAACTACCAGGCGAATCTCACACCAAGTGACGCTAGCTGAGTCGGGTCGACACGCTGCGATTATATATATATATATATATATATATATATATATATATATATATATATATATATATATATATATATATATATATATATATATATATATATATATATATATATATATATATATAACTCGGTGAGTATCAATCTGCTAAGACAGTGCTCTATACCGCAGTGGCAGAGCGCAATAGTTTTTGGTAGTACTGGAACTCTTTCTTGGTTTTAACTCGGAGTTTCACGCATAGTACAGTTGTCTGATGATCGCACTATGCGTGAAACTCCGAGTTACAACCAAGAAAGAGTTCCAGAACTACCAAAACTATATATATGTGTATATATATATATATATATATATATATATATATATATATATATATATATATATATATAATGCAATATCATTGTATGTGGTGATCACAAATGGTGTCGATAAAGTTACGTTGAACTTAACTTCGAATAATAGTTTAATCCCGTATCACGTTCCTGCTCGTTTATTTTACAGCAATGCTAATAGACTAATGTCTTACTGTTTTGTTTCCTTCAATCGGTCATCAGGTATATACTTACATTGCTAGCGAACTAGATCTCTATGAAATAAATTATACACATGTCATGTTAGCAAACATGTCCGATTATACTAAGTTTGCCTATTTCTCTTAATATAATACTACATTTATTTTTCTTATTTTCTAGGTTGTTTTTCAACTTTGTGTACGATTTCATTCATATATCGTGTCACTGCTAATTTCTCTACTTAAACTACTATTCGAAAATTTCACTTGGTTTTGATATTAATATATGATTTTCCTGTGTTCCTATATTGTCCTAAACATTTAATTTATGAAATATATTGACTTCTTTATAGCACTAATCGTGGTACAACTTACTTCTATGTACATTTCTATATCACGTGACCAAGTTGTTCTGTTACTATGGCAACAGCATAATCACAATACAACATCAACTAGATTGGTTGATAACGTGTCTTTTACTCGTCATATCTGTTTTGCCTACCATCACAGTTACGGCCAATCTGAGTATTTTGTCTGAAAACAAGTACATTTTTTAAGGAAAAAAAACAACGCCTAACCGCAATTATGAATTCACTTGAAATGTTGACTATTATCACGTGGTAGCTATGTGTCATTATGGCGCCCTGACAAGTAGCACGTCAACAACACTTGAGTTCCTGTCACGCTCCATTCATATAATATATGTTGTTAAGTAAAACGGTGAAGAATCGATAAAATCATGTCTGTCAACAGAATATATATTCTGAGCTTCTGTGTCCGAATATGATATATATACTTCTGACATTATTTCGTCAATATAATGTTATAATCTACGCAATAATCGAGTTATCACTGCCATATTAATTACGTAGCAATAAAAATTGCTTTCTGTCGTAATAACATTTTTTTATGATTTGTTACGTAATTTAATATTTTTCATATATTCAGCGCGGAAGAGCTGTCAACATTATATTGCCGTAGCACCATATACGTCTGTTGTTATCTGTTAAAAGGTGTAGTAGCAGAATACTATTAGTACATTATAATACGATTGAAATGTACATTGTCTTCGGAAGGAATGAGTCATTTATCTCCATTTTTCATCGATTCTACCACAGACAAGTAAGTCTATGATTCTAGCTACAATCATAATTGTACCAGTTAAAATCACAAGACAGAGCAAACACCAATTCCTGAGTGACAAATGCTTCAGTTGCATGTAACTACAAATTGCTCTCCCGGGAGAATCGCATGTTTGTTTCCGGAATGTCCTTTACATAACATTGTCAACGGCAATGTAAAGAGGTCCCCGCTCAAAATTTAAAATAAAACGCTATACATCTGAATGGCACTGGTAATCAATAACACGCGAAGAAACAATATGTGGGTGACACGTCCATGCTTAAACCATAGGCCATGTACGCATTTCGTGTACTGTCTATGGTTGAACGTATCGCGACGTGCACGCACCCTTCTCTGTGCCGTATAACTGTTTATGTGGCCTACACACGGGCATCTCGTGTTTGTCAACAATGTTATACGTCTATGCTATGATAAGGGATACTCAAAACATGGAGGTAGGAAGGACTTCCCTACCGGCTACTTTCATGCTTAAAACTACCCTGTAGCTAAAGCATATGATCACGGCCGTGAAAACGTTGGTGTTTGTCGCCGTGCCACATAACTTAGACAATGTATTGGTCCTACGTACGCCACATGACAACAAACGTATTGCAGTGTGCAATAGTGTAGTATATCCTATACCAATATTGTCAGTTGCGGCTAGTCGTTATCGTATAGTGCTGTAGTCGCTGAAGACATTAAAGTCACCAAGTCAAACTCACCTGGTTTTGACAAATTATTGAAATAAATACGTACCCAAATTTCACATTGGCCAACTTGTCCATATATGCCAACGATGTGCCATAAATGCTTTGGCTTTTAGCGGGCGATGTACATAAATTCCAGTCTGGTTACACCGTACGGATTTACAATGGCCCTCGGTCATTAAATGTGTAGAAATACCTGCTCATGCATACAGCTAGGTGAGATTGGTGAAAAGCCCCCTCAACCTCGAGTACCATGCGTCCTCTGTCGTCACAACAAAACGGTCAATACTATTTGTATCACAGGGGGTGTCAACCAGTACATGGCTTTAAATCTAGATCTATATATGATTATTTCCAAGACTGTATTCCTAAAATCCTGTCAGACTTTATTTGAAATAGACAGTTTGACATATGTTGAATACAAGAAGTCTCAATACTTTGAAAGTATTAAATATTTCACCCTATTCTTTTGTTTATCCATTCTATGAGCTTGTCACAACAAAACCACACACTGAATGGTGACGTGGGTGTGTAGCCAGCAAATATCGGCACAGTCTTTTGGAGACATTGGCCCAAAGCCAAAACTCAAACGCCTAAGTAATAATCCTGTTTAAAAATCATGCGATGACAGTGTAGTGGTCGATTGAAATGTGACAAAATGGTGAGTTTTATTTCATACACTAATTAATCTAAATTCTGAGTTAATTTAATAGATACCAAAATTATATACAGGTGACAGTGTCTTAAGTGTGTTCACCCTATTGTTACTGGTATCGATCCGTTGTATAGTATGGTGGCTATTACACCATGTAAGTAGGCATTCGTTTACATCCAATTAATGCCGCGAAAGGTAATCCAATGAGAAACAAGGGATGGTACCCTTTAATTTGAATGCAATAATATGGTTGGTTGACTTTATATTACCTACGTTTTCAGATTTCATGAAATACACATGATTTTTCATTGTCTTCCGGTACGTCCATTGTTTACTGTCAATACATTACCCGCGTTGCATGTATAAACAATCTACCCTACATGACCCTGCCTGTCATTTTATAAAAGGGGTATTAGTGCTCATTCAGTTTACAAATGGCCATGGCAGTCAAAGCTTATGATTTCAGAAATCGACTCGTAGTAAATCACGCCCACGAAACCGTTTGATGAGATTTTAAATAATCTACACTGTGCTGTTATTTAGAAGACAAAATACTATTGAAAGTGGTTATCAAAGATTGTATTAAGAAGGAAGGACATCAAACAGCATTCTCTCTTTTTTGAGTATATTAACCTTTGACCTATATGCATAGTTATAGCCGGTATATATATATATATATATATATATATATGTCTCATTCTCTCTCTCTCTCTCTCTCTCTCTCTCTCTCTCTCTCTCTCTCTCTCTCTCTCTCTCTCTCTCTCTCTCTCTCTCTCTCTCTCTCTCTTTCCCCTACCCTCTCTCATATCAGTAAGTGTACCCTTTAGTTCATAATACATGTACGTCAGATATTGTCCTACTTCGCAATATCCGATCTATACAAGAACACAAGAATTCAAAGGATAAGCACGTGTTCATTATACGTCAAATACGGTAAATAAACGAACCAAGCCTTCTCTTATAATTACGTGATCTGATTGTAATTACATTTTGAACAATAGACAGTAAAAGCCATCATGCTGTCAACGTAACGCCAATTGAAACAAATTAGTAAATATCCTGTCAAATCAATTATAGACCAAAGTATTCAGTCACAGAATCAGTTCACTGAGTCTACATACCAAATTTCATCATGGCTCGTAAAGGAGTGGTTTATCATTTTGGTTTCTTCGATCCACCGTTGATACTTAGGGTTTGTAGACGAATCACGCCCGCGTACGGTCTGAGTCAAACGATGACTCGATTTCTTTGTACTAAAAAGAATCCTAATTATTTGTCATGTGATCCATATCACATTATGATAAGAAGAACCAATGTTGTATTTACGTCTATCCACATACATATTATCATCATTCAAGTTCCGTCATCCATTATATTATGATAATGTAGGGCTATTAAAATATCCACTTGTTCTGAATTCGAAAGCGATGGTATTTGAAAGGCTGTTATTTACACATTGCCATGGCAACGAGAGGATCTCATCAGGTGTTTGATTGCAGTGGTTAATAAAAGTGTAACTCACTTCCTTTATGAGAGTGTTGCTCGCCATCTATCGATGGATACCGTTATTTATGGTTTGGGTGAAAAACACAAGATTTTTTTTGATGTTAGCATCGACATTGACATGCTCCACTGCAGTAGACTATCATGTCGACAAGTGGTATTGATGATCATGATATCAAACCCGTGGGTAAAGATAGTGACCACTTTACAGGTGCTGAAAATCATGGAAATATAGAGGTGAGCTTGAGGCAACAAGTTCATAGGACATGAGGAAAACGTGACGACGAGTGTTCATTTGTAATATTTTTAATGCAGACAGACAGACAGACAGACAGACAGACAGACAGACAGACAGACAGACAGACAGACAGACAGACAGACAGACAGGCAGGTAGGTAGACAGACAGACAGACAGATAGAGGGATAGATAGATAGATAGAGAGACAAACAAACAGACAGACATATAGATAGATAGATAGATAGATAGATAGATAGATAGATAGACAGACAGACAGACAGACAGACAGATAGATAGATAGATAGATCATAGATAGATAGTAGATAGATCATAGATAGATAGATAGATAGATAGAGAGACAGACAGACAGATAGATAGATAGAGAGACAGACAGATAGATAGATCATAGATAGATAGATAGATAGATAGATAGATAGATAGATAGATAGATAGATAGATAGATAGGTAGATAGATAGATAGATAGATAGATAGATAGATAGATAGATAGATAGATAGATAGATAGATAGATAGATAGATAGATAGATAGATAGATAGATAGATAGATAGATAGATAGATAGATAGATAGATAGATAGATAGATAGATAGATAGATAGATAGATACTATAACATTTTTAAAACCAGCTAGCATTAGTGTGTAGTCATAGGTACGCTTGATACTGTAAAAATCTGCAATAAATTTCTATGCAGATAATTCTAGTAAGATGTTAATTCAGCTGTATTGCAAACTGTTATTGGCATGTGCAGTTGTAAGCGGAAATTTATTCACGGAAATCTATGAACATAAAGTACAACAAACGCGACATTATGAAATACGAATACTGACAATCACTTTGACATAACTGTCACGTGTCAACAGGGCTAGTCTCGTCTGAAACGAAAGTACCCAGATTAGTCATGTTGGGGACGCTATTTATGATTGTTCGCAAGAGGTCACACATCGTTTGTTAGGTGAGGTCAGAGTGGTTGTTACCACTTTACAAGTTACCTGTATTCAGTAACATTAACAACAGTCACACCAAAGATTTCTCAAGAGAGAAATTTCGGAAGATATTGGTGACAATGTTTAGGCGCAAAAAGGTTAGTGATTTGCCAAGAGATAGTTTGTCGAATCTGTTCTGGGGTCTTGTCATTCATTTCTGTACTTTCATCGCAGTTCATATGTACGGATTATTAACATTATGGATGGAATACGGGAGTTGTACAATCTCATTCTCAGACCACAAAAAGGGATTTTTGTGGTCTGAGGTACAATACGTCAAAGAGGCGTTCATAATCCTTCTCTCCCAATACATCAATGACCACGTACTTACTCCAAAGGTTTAGAGGGATATATATACTACATAACTACATGATGTAGCTAGACATGTTCGTAAAACTTGTCACTGTGGTAGTGGTACAGTGGTACCACTGCTAGTCCATACCAATGACGTCGACCATGTCTACATGGTAGTAGGGTACTGTGCTGTGTTTTCTTGACACCTGAAATGTTTCGAAAATGTGAATTTTCAGTTTTGAACTGTAGCACTACAGGTCTAGTCTGGGGGTACGGGAAACCAATGGTCTGTACATTAGGCAGACAGGGATACAGGAACTGTGATCAGTCATTAGTAGTGGATATTGGTTCAACTGTTTGGCAAAACACAACTGAACTACAAAGTTACTAGTCTAGTTCCTATACAGTATTGTTACGATAGTACACCACCAGTCCTCCACTCAATGGCATGATTTAGGTTAGAGACCACCTTAGCATCCAGATTTCAAGGTTACAAATGCTATAAATTTTGTTCATGTCAAGGCCATGGTCATATACTCTGGGCAAATTATTCAACCTTTACTTGAAAACCTTCTTAAAGCTGAATTACCTGTTAAGTAGTTGGTGAGTATAGTTACCATGTACACATAGATTTGCTTCATTACTTCATTTAAGAAAAAATTGTCCTGCCTCTTTAAAATGATTAGGGTACTAACTAATACATGTAGGGTTTGATAATTAAATGACCATGCATGCTTCATAAATTACAAGGACATAAAGAACCTAACAGAAAAAAGTTCCAGTTTAGATGCAGTTTGTCAGCATATAATACATGTTTCTGTAAGTAAACCCTAAGTAAATTTGTCAGCCACGCCCATTCTTGTATTTTGTTGTCATTGCTCTCCAACTCTAAAGTGTTTTTTTCCTTTCTGTTTTTCTTTTGTTGCAGGCTCCATTATCAGATGAACAAATTCGTCAACTTGAGAGTCAAACAGTGTGTGAGTATAAGTACCAGTACTTAGTATTGTTAATAAACTCATTGTAGACACCTGGAGACTTAGAAACATCAAATTCATTCTGAAATATTTTCATCATACTAGTCTTTGGAAAATGTCAATAAGAGATGAATGTAGCCTTGGATACCTGGACTCTCATACATGTAGTTGGTGTTAGCCTACACATAGACTCAAGGGACTAGCTACCACTTTATTTGCTATCCTAACTGACTTTTTTAGTTTAAATTTCGCTGTCCTTCCTCTCCTACGATGATAGCTGTGTCACACTGGTCTCAAGTGGCATTCCTGTATAGACCGTTATTGGTCGAATACATAATAAGGCATATTGTGCCTTGAGCTCACATGCTGAATCCACAATTAGGTGTCGTCATGGAAATGCGACCTCATTCTAACTACACATGTCGTATTCTATTTAAATGCTGCTGATATTTTGCACACGTTATGTGTGTAGCTGTATGTTCTTCTAGACAAGTAGAACACTGCAAACATTGTTGACAAGGAAGGACAGTGAAATTCACAATCAAAATGTCAGCTAGGATGTCAAATAGAGTGGTAGTGCTAGTCCTTCAAGTCTACATGTAGGCTAAGTTGGGGCTCCTACTTATGACTACTGCCACCAAGAGAGTGTGGGAAAATAGTAGATAAATTTTATGTGATGAGAGACTGGGTAACTGAGACTGAGGTGAATGATAACATAGTCCTTGTGTGTCACATGATGGAAAAATCCTCAAGATTGATATAATGATATGTTACACTTGCATAGTAATTTGTGTCTGATTTTTACATGTCATTGTATACCAAAAGTTTGACTTGCAACATTATACAACAAGAAATATGTTTTTTTCTTTAGGGCAAGCTTGAAAACATCATTCTAAATATTTGTTTTTATTATTTCAGTTAAAGCTGCAGAGATCAAGAAAATTCTTCAGAGGTATTCCTCATATACAGTTGAAGATGATAATGGAAGTGGTCCAAATTATGTCACCATGAGTTCCCTTTTACAGATCCCAGAATTCATTGGTATGCCATTAGTTCCCAGGGTGGCTTCCATGTCTGCTACACAAACTGGAGCATTAACACCAGAATCGTTTGTACAAATGTTATCTGTAATGAGTCCAAGAACACCAATTGATGAGAAACGACAGTGTAAGTTTTATGAAAATCATTTAAACATACACAATGCACCAGAAACAATAATATATGTTTTTGAAATAATTTCAAACATAAACAATTATATAAATGAGTGTAACTTTTTAATATAATTTCAAACACTTAAGAATTACTTAAAATGATAGGGAAATTTTTAAGAATATTTTTTAAACATAAACAACTCTCTAAAAACAACATTGTAAGTTTTACAAATAAATTCAAATATAAAGAATTATACAAAATGAAAGTGTAAGTTTCTAGAAATAATTGTAAATATGACCAATTCACCTAAAATAACAGTGTATGGTATTGTAAATTGGAAAAATCATGTGGAATCTTATTTTTCATCCAGTAAGATATAGAAACTAAGTATACCAACAATTCTGATATAAAAGTGAATGTGTAGAAAATCATTCACAGTTAAAACTATACTAGCTGTAAGTGGAGTGTTATTATTGTGATCAGACAACCATCAGTGTATAAACTGTATATATTCAATGAAAATTGTTAAAATACCCATAATTAGATTTTTTTACATGTCAATTAGGGGTTGATTTTATCCATATGTAGTAAAGTAGACTGTAAAATACAATGTGTCACTCCACTGTCACCGGCCTCCTCTCTCCCTCATCGGTTGACCGATGTGTGAGGGCACCCCATCATGGCGTACCTTATAGATGAGTTGTAAAGTCAAAGCTTGAAATCATGATCGTGTTTGGAGTGCTGATTTTAAAGTGTGCCCCCCTCAATTTCATTGGCCTCAATGTACCATAATATGTACAGCTACATGTACACCAGTCTGTTTACACACGATTCACTCAATGCAGAGAGAGACCCCCCCAAAAAATAAAATAAAATAAAATAAATAAATAAATAAATAAATAAATAAATAAAAAATAAAAATAAAAATAATAATAATAAATGAATATTGTAAAGAACTGATAAGATCAATTTGTTAATGATTATTGTTTTTGTTAATTTTTCAGTTCTGTTTACAATGTTTGATATGTACAATGAAGGTAACATCAAACATGATGAGTTGTTTAGAATGTATAAAACCATCTTTAATCCAGCATTAGGAGATGATCAAATACTGCTGGTTGTCAGTCAGTTGCTGGACAGTACTGAAATACCTGGACAGATCTCCTATGAAGAATTTACACAGGTAAGAGAGGTCAATTGAAAGGGGGAGGGGTAAGGGGGTGGGATGGTAGTGGAGGGAGGTCGAATGTCTAGGTGGCAGATTGGATAGGGTGATCAGATACTTAGGATAGTAAGCCAGTTACCAGACAGTACTAAAATTCCTGGACAGATATCCTGTGAAGAATTTACAATTTACACAGATGTAAAGAGGCAAATTTTACTGGGTAGGGAAGGGTGGGAGGCTGAGAGATAGGCTAGGTGGAAAAAAATGGGAAATGGGGGGGGGGGGGGGTTGATGTTTAGACTGAATGATTCATTGTAGTAGGCCCCCTATAGGAAGGGTTACAGGTCTAGAGTAAGAGAAAGATTTCTGACTTAACACTTTCGAAAGTACATTTATGTATGCTATGCACACTTGTGGCACCAGAAACACCATCTTACAGTGTAACAGTAGACAAATAAAAACTAGTCATATCATCACATATATTTTGAAATCTGTTTAGCATACTACATATTCCATCATCGGGACCATACATTGCACTAATGTTCAAGTCATGTATCTAAAACTTTTTATCCAAATTTTTCTGTTTTGCAGTTTGTACCGGATTATGAAATAAATGAAAGACTAACAGTAGAGCTGCAGTTGTCATGACAGCAAGACAACCAACTTATAGGGGTCACTCATCTATCCAGCAAGAATATTAAATCAATTGAAAAAGGAAGTTATTTTCATCACAGAATTGCCGATAAAGCACTGCTTCAATCCAAATCATGAATCCTGGGATTCTTCTATATCTTAGTCTGTGAAATACGATGTTTGTGCTTCACCATCAGCCATTACTTGCATTTATACTACACTGTGGATCTGTGCCTGCTACTGAGATCCACCATAGATCCTACATGTATTTAGGCCCCACCTTGACCTTGTGCTTAAAAGTTCAAAGAGAGGTCACTATGTAGATTAAAATCAAACAGGCATAACAGTTTCTGCTTCTAGTGATAAGAACAATTGTTGTTATGGTAATACTTGTCAATTGTTTGTACTGTGATAAAATATCAGACTTTGGCCTGAAATGTAGGTTTATTATTATTGATGTAATATTAACAGGCTGGTGTCATAACCCAGCATTGAAAGGCTGACATCATAACTACATTTGATTTGATTGGCTGCAACCAAATCTGGTTGCACTGTACAGGATATTTGGCAGTTAAGAGTACAGTCATGGTTTAGAAGCCTGAGTGATAGGGCTGAATGACCTGACATATTTTACAGTCTATTCATATGTATGGCCCCCTATTTTGTTGAAATCTTTTTATAAATGTATTTATATATAAAATGTTGTTCGAATTGTAAATATTGCATTGAGTATTAAATTCAAAGTGACACTGTCTATACCTTTGTGGACTGAAGTCAGTATACAAAACTAAATACATGATATGACAGAATCCCATAACACATGAGTACAAGTGTGGCATACTAGGGTTATTTGAATGAGTGTTTTCAGTGTTCTCTGTAGCAAATACCAAAGGAAGGTGCAGCAAAAAAAACACTTCAAGTTCAAACACTGTGATAAGTGCAAATAACCCTGGCCCTGTGTACCTACACTAGCTTGGCATGGGGTTCTGTCATTATTACAACCAGTGGAAATGATCACTTGTACATATGTAATAATATATACTAAAACATATTTATCAAATCTGAAATAGACATGTTGTGCTATAAGTGACTAGCTAAGAAGCTGTGTAACTTGAGAGGAAGGGTGTCATGTTTTCAAATTTATTAGTAACTAAGAAATTGTGTCGCTGTCATTCCATGATGCAACATTTATTAGTAGCTGGGAATATATTAGTATGTTTTGATATGAAACAAAAGTACTACAGTGGCAAGCAAGGTTTCGGCTTACCAAGATAGACACAAACTGTACACAGCAAGATTATAGAAGTTATTAAAAATGCAACCCTACTGTGAGTATAACCAGGCCAACAACCATTTAATGCTCATATTGACATTTCATAACAACATTTTTAGTTTGTGTCTATCTTAGTAAGCCGAAACCTTGACTGCCACTGTTGTAATCACCCCCCCCCCCTCATAAAAATACGGACTATGCTCCATTTAGCCTAATTTGTTATTCTCATATTTTCTGTAATAACAAAAAACATACATATGTCTATAATGCCCAACGACATGTAGTTTCTTACCCAAACAGGGTTCCTGAGGATCTCCTTTCTCAATTTGAACAATAACTCGCTGCCAGACTCGTGACTATCGGCCCTAATCTTTGTATGTATGCCAAGTGGCTTAGCCCCGAGAAGAGTTAGACGGACTTGATTTCCGAAGTGAGCCTTTATAGGAAGAAAATGAAATTTATGACGGTTCCATCGTTGCCGTTGGTGGCGCTCGCGATTGTGTGACTCAATCGAGCGCAGCTTCAGTCTGGCGTCAAAATGTTTTGAGAGCCCAGAGCCATGCCTAATCAGTAATTCTATTTCGTTGCCATATACTTATAATTTATACCCTTTTTGTGAAACTTCTTTTGATTAATTGTAGCGATAGAGTTTCATCTCGAAATGTTAGACAAAATCTCGACTTAAAATTAAATTGCCTGCGACAAACGGACAGGAGCCATGCATCGTTCAGTCACTAAGAATAAGATAACACAACAGAGTGTACAAACAAAAATACCGAAAAGAGGTTTCAACGTGAGGTGAGGTTTTAGACTCCACACGTGTTTCTCAAATTACGGAATATAAAAGGGAAAGAAAATTTCAACAAAAAATCCTTCGAACCGGATTCGAACCAGTGACCTAAGGATAACAGCTTTAACTCTACAGTCCTCCGCTCTACCAACTGAGCTATCGAAGGTGGGTGGTTCGGAGGGTCGTGTCACGAGTTCATCAACAATGAATAGAACCAGGATGTTACCCGTAATTATTTGACGAAGTGTTTTTATTCTATTTGTACTATATATCGCAGTTCTCAGGTATATTTATAGCAACGTTTGAAGCATACGGATGGATGGCACAACGTGTACGATAAATTGAACGGAAGTTAAATATATCCGTGTCTTTCGACAAGATGATGAATGGAAGGTCATTGTGCAATCGGGACGCGTGCGAGTCCAAAGTCCCCGGCGGAATGAATCACCTGTCGTCGGGGAGATACGAATATTTCGTAAACACTGTACTGACCGATTGACGACATCAACCCCGACATCAATTCATTCCAACATCAAAGGCATAGCATGTTTTCACATGACTGTACAGGAATACGTTTAATATATTAATATTAGTATTATTAGTATTACGACAAATAGTGGTTGAAACTTCAACGGTGATCACTGGTTAACAGACTTTCGTAACTAGCATCACGCTTTGATATTAGTTGAACATTTCTGTCGATTTTATCTTAATTAAAAAGGCAAATGTTTGCGGAAGAATAATTTGTGAACAAAAATTGTATCCACCTCACGGTGAATCTGCAGGCAATTTTTTATTTCAAACATACCGATAGACCGGGGCGAGCGAGCTTGAACTGTTTCAGTTTATATCCGAGCAGACTGCCTATGTTATTGAAGAGAGCTACAAAAGTTCAGAACAATAAAAAATGTCTAATGTGAATGGTTCGTGCGAAGGAAAATTAACAATCACATTCAGTAAAAAAATCCTTCGAACCGGATTCGAACCAGTGACCTAAGGATAACAGCTTTAACTCTACAGTCCTCCGCTCTACCAACTGAGCTATCGAAGGTACGATATCAAAAATCGATAAATATATATAATCAATGATAATTTATTTGATGGGCACAAACCATTATTCAAATAAAAGATAACCAATGACCCATGTACAACGGAGCTTGCCTTGTCTCTACGAGAGTCACTAGACGATTAGCCACAAAACCCTTTATATAGGTAACAAGTATTTTCCGACTGAATGAAAAAAAATATTGGGGATACGATAATTACACCTGCGCAAATAACGCATGAAAAATCAGACAAATGATTGCGATTTTGAAGATTATTACTCATATTTTAAGCACCACAATACCAATGACTCTAAACCAAGTGCAATACTTTTAATGGAGATTTTAGTAATGTCATGGTAAAATTAAAAATGCAATTATTGCATTTCGATATCCCGGCATTGTAGTGCCAGTAGTTTATTAAACTGCATCTTTAATTAAATGTACTCTTTAAATTAATAAGAACAAAATGCGGATTGAACATTCAATAGTTAATTGAATTTCAATAATAAACCGACATTTACCGATGTAAACTCCAGTTAATTAAATTTTAATTAAACGCAGCTCGTGACATATGCAAATTAATAAGAGAAAACAAAATGTATATGGAACGTACATCCAGCAGCCACGGATAGTTTATTACATATTCATCAGTGTTTTCTAATTCTTAGGACAAAATGCCCAGTAATATTTTATATATAATTAAAATATGAGTAATAATCTTCAAAATCGCAATCATTTGTCTGATTTTTCATGCGTTATTTGCGCAGGTGAAATTATCGTAGCCCCAATATTTTTTTCATTCAGTCGGAAAATACTCGTTACCTATATAAAGGGTTTTGTGGCTAATTGTCTAGCGACTCTCGTAGTGACAAGGCAAGCTCCGTTGTACATGGGTCATTGGTTATCTTTTATTTGAATAATGGGTTGTTCCCATCAAATAAATTATCATTGATTACATATATTATCGATTTTTGATATCGCACCTTCGATAGCTCAGTTGGTAGAGCGGAGGACTGTAGAGTTAAAGCTGTTATCCTTAGGTCACTGGTTCGAATCCGGTTCGAAGGATTTTTTTACTGAATGTGATTGTTAATTTTCCTTCGCACGAACCATTCACATTAGACATTTTTTATTGTTCTGAACTTTTATAGCTTTCTTCAATAATAAAGGCAATCTCCTCGGATATAAACTGAAACAGTGACTCAAGCTCGCTCGCCCCGGTCAATCGGTATGTTTGAAATAAAAAATTGCCTGCAGATTCACCGTGAGGTGGATACAATTTTTGTTCACAAATTCTTCTTCCGCAAACAAACATTTGCCTGTAGAAATGTTCAACTAATATCAAAGCGTAATGCTAGTTACGAAAGTCTGTTACACTATTTTCATCATTTCAACGATAACCATTGCTGTATCACATTATCATGTCCATGCTTAGATGAAAAAAAATCCTTCGAACCGGATTCGAACCAGTGACCTAAGGATAACAGCTTTAACTCTACAGTCCTCCGCTCTACCAACTGAGCTATCGAAGGTACGATATCGAAAATAAATAATTAGACATATCACAATGATTACTATGCACATATTTGTTTGTGTTTGTGTACAGTAGTTAATAACCTGAGAAGTATATTTATATCGGATCATTTATCTATATTATTAGTTACAATCTGTGAATAAAAGTACACAAGCAACTTTTAAAAAGCTTCGAGGCTAAAAAGATGTACGAATCTCAAAAATGTACGAATTTCAAAAAAAAGGACCACCTGTTGCCACCCAGCGATATATAGTCTACCACATTTATACCAAGGACATCTTTTATTGATTATAATGGAAAGAACACCTGTAATATTATCAGAAAGATTGAATATTTCCAATTGTATATATCTGTACTAAAATGAAAAAAAAAATCAAATAAAACCCTCAATGACTCATATTGGTACCAACTTCTATAACTTATCTTGTGCCCTTTGTTCATTCCCTTAGAATGGTTTGCCATATATTTCAAGAGAATCGAGATGGAGCGAAAGGTCAGAGACCAGCAGGAAAGTTAATGGCTGTAAAAAGGATTTCGTCAAAAAGAGTCCATTTTTCTTGTATAAAAATAATGAATTTAATAAAAAATCCTTCGAACCGGATTCGAACCAGTGACCTAAGGATAACAGCTTTAACTCTACAGTCCTCCGCTCTACCAACTGAGCTATCGAAGGCCGTCATGAAAGACGACGAGTTACGCATATCAGAACGATTAGAAAGCACATATTGTTTGTGTTTGTGTTTGTGTTTGTTTGTGTTTTGTTTGTTTGTTTGTTTGTTTGTTTGTGTGTGTGTGTGTGTGTGTATGTATGTATGTATGTATGTATGTATGTATGTATGTATGTATGTGTGTGTGTGTGTGTTTGTGTTTGTGTTTGTGTTTGTGTTAATCTGTAAGCAGTAACAGTACATAGTCTGCATGTCTTTCAAGAAAGTTTGTTGAAAGATTTATAGAATTACTATCTTCTACAAAATTCATTGATATCTGAACCGACGAAAATGGGTACTCAGAACTCATCAATGGCAAATCTACGTTTTCAGAATGTCAAAAATATGTTTACAAAACCCTGTAGACTGGTGAGACTGGTCTGATTTCAAAGAAGCTGATGTCGGAGTACAATATATTGAAATAAGCACCCGAATTATTGTTTGCATAAACTTAATAGTGTACACAAGCGAAGCATGAGAATGGCATGGTTTTTTTGTATTCAAAACTCAGACGGGGATATACATTTTACATACATACATCTACAATGTAATGTGTGCATACCGTCATACGCGCAAACAAACACACACACACACACACACGCGTGCAAACACATACATACATACATACATACATACATACATACATACATACATACATACATACACACACACGGACGGACAGACACAAACAAACAAAAACTCATACACAGACAGAGACAGAGGATCATATGTTTATGTATGTATGTATGTATGTATGTATGCATTTATTTCATTTTTATGTATGACTTATTTAACCAGCAATTGTGTTTATGTTCTACATTTCCACATTTATTGATGACATCAATATTTCATACTAAAATAATGATTTGATCTCCTGAGGTGAAAAATGTAAATTTGCGATACAAAAATATGTATAAAAAAAAAATCAAAAATAAAATCGGAAGTCTAGAATATAAAATTGAACCCTTCTTGACACACTGGGTACATACAAAATACCATAATTATGGGATCTAACTTACAGCAGAAAGTAAATAAAAAAATAACGACACTGCTTGTCAAAAATATCTTGCATTGTGTAAAGACACATTTTAAGTAATACGTGTTAAAAATATTTAAAATCATTAAAACAAAACTGAAGACGTACTTGCCCACAGCTTACAGATCGCTTTAGTGATTCAGTTATAACATTGCACATGGTCATGCAATAGGTAGTATTGAAGTCTCATTTGTATATCACATTATGTTTGTTATAAACAGACTACCTGAATTATAAAGAACGTCTGAGATATCTTTTAAAGGGGCACAAGCACTGATTTTTGCCGTAATTCTAGATGCATTTACAAAACGTTGCGCGAAATATTCTACTTACTGAAGTATATCACCACTGGCAACTGACTGAACTCAAACCTGGTATGAAGATATAACTTTTAAAATGTTCGATGACGTAATTTATTAAACGTATACATAAAAAGGATGAGGAATTCCCTACAATGCAATCAACTGTTCTAAAAAAATACCAGAAGACATCTGTAATGTCATAGAAGGCATTATCATTAATATAAAGATTTACTAGTCAAGGTTTGGTGTAAGTATATTTTTTCACGTATAAGAGTCTTAAAAACCTGTGTGCATTTGTATATGTTTGTTATAAATTGATTGTCCGAGTTATAAAGATAATGATATATCTTATATGTTACCGTAGACTCTGGAGGGGAATCAATGTCTATATATTATCAAGATAATTAATTCAGTTAAACTCCCTCAGTTTATTTTCTCTTCTGCGTGCCCACGTCCTTCAATAATTTTCGTAATATTTTTCCACTCTGAGATTTTGGAATTTCGTCCACGATTTCCACTCCTCCACGAAGTTTTTTGAATGGTGCTACTTTACCTGGGAGTAGGAACAGAAAATGTTATACGGACCTTAAAATCAGTGCCTCCATCGACCAGAACACGTGTAATTGGCACACAAAACATAATCATTCAGGAGACATACCGTAAAGAAGGCTGTCTCTGACAGTGCATTGCATAGTTTGAATATCTAATGAGTACTTCCATAAAGTATACAAGTTATAGCGAGGTGCAATTTTACATAACATAAATTCACTATTACAGTGACAGAGTGTTTTAAAGAGAAATAAAAAATGAACCACATCAAAGCTTTTAAGTGATGCATCGATAAGCACTTTTTGCTATTGTATGATAGGAGTATATTTAACGAGTTGTAAAATTGCAATGTTCATAAAATACTGAACAAAAATGATTGTTAACACCTTCCACCATTACTCCCTCAAAAAAGATCAATCGACGATATCAAACAGTTCTATTGAACCCTAACTACACTTTGTACCACATACCTTCAACAAATTTATAGATTTCCTCTGTAGACAACTTTTTACTCTTTGTTACAACGAAGGCTTTTGGTATCTCCCCGGCTTCTTCGTCCTGAATGCCGATGACACCAGCATCTTGTATTTCAGGATGACTTATCAAAACTGCTTCTAATTCAGCAGGGGCGACCTGTGTAGATTTGGCTTAATTTAATCAGTATTATATTTATCTAAGAAAACACCAATATTGGTAATAATAAGTTCTTCTACCGAAGTCAAAGGTTCTTATTGCCTGCGAGTAACTGTCGTCTGTTCAGGTCGCTTATCTTATATGTTACCGTAGACTCTGGAGGGGAATCAATGTCTATATATTATCAAGATAATTAATTCAGTTAAACTCCCTCAGTTTATTTTCTCTTCTGCGTGCCCACGTCCTTCAATAATCTTCGTGCCCACGTCCTTCAATAATCTGTCGTCTGTTCAGGCGATCACAGCCATCACAGACCATGTCGCACAAAACAGTCACGTCATCGATTGGAAATCTCCAAATATCATCAACAGAGAACGGGACAGGTTGTCCAGGCAAATCAGAGAATCTCTACATCATGTCAGAAGACAAGGCACATCATCATGAACAGGAACGAGGGAACATACCGATTACATCGATCTTGATGATCACGTCATCACCACTTCGCCGTCGCCTATAGCGGTAAATCCAGTTAAACGGACAATTTGACAATATCTGTCGACCTGAACAGGCGAAACGTTACTCATGAACAATAAGAACCCTTGGCCGTGGTACAAACCTTAATTTGTTTTACCGACCTGGTAATATTGTTTAAGGGATGAACCAATAATGGTCTTAAAATATTAATTTCCCTTCTTATTGTTCTGGATATAAATAATGATTCGGGTTGTAACTAGCTTAGATTCAAGTCGTGTCCTTGTGTTATTGGCTTTTTGATTACCATGTTGTATACGGTAAATATGTTTACCTTGCATAGCTCAACTGTCCCCTATCGTTGATTCTGATCACATTGTAACATTACTGATAAGCCACAGTGGGTAAATTCATAAGCCAATATAATAAGAAATTGCGCAAGTTTCTTGGCCGGCACGGGCCGACATCAAAGTGAAATGTTCAAAGCATTCTCATACGCTGTGGAGAGGGGTGATAGCCAACATCCCACTCGACTTGACTGGTTAATAACTTGCCATGGCAACCCCTCCCCCAAACACAGAACAACCACACGAGTTGAAATTATTTTACCATTAAATTATAGTTTGAATATTTAGAAAAAATCCTTGTCTATATACAATTTAGGTAATGACGATATATATATATATATATATATATATATATATATATATATATATATATATATATAGATAGATAGATAGATAGATAGATAGATAGATAGATAGATAGATAGATAGATAGATATAGATAGATAGATATTTGTAATGACCCTTATTAAAGATAAAACATTTACATCGCTTTGTGAATTGTTCTAATTTTACTGATATACACTAGATTGCTCAGAAAGAGGAGAAAGAGACTGGAGACTATCTTTGAGCTAAACATCAAAAGCTACATAATATAACAAACCTGAAGTCCTTTATACTTGATAAGTTCTTTAAGTCTATCTTCCACGTGTAAATGACCATATTCATCAATATAACAAATATCGCCTGTGAATAAAGGTACGTGAAAGTATTGTCCGTAAGATAGTGATACACCTGAATAGTTAATGTTGCAAGACTATGACTTGAGGTTAACGTTGGGAGGTCACACTGCGCCAATTCTACAGTTTATCCGATGATCGACTTTCTGTGATTGGCGTATGGCGTTGGGAACGAGTTTAGTGTGATGTTGCTAGAACACAGACATGCGTGACCCATGATATGTTTTACAGTGATATAACGTTCTAATTGTTTTGGCGTTTTGTTTGGCTGACTCGAATATCCGACTATAAAAGTATATATACATATATATATATATATAACTCGGTGTGTATCAATCTGCTAAGACAGTGCTCTATACCGCAGTGGCAGAGCGTAATACCAAAACTATATATATATATATATATATATATATATATATATATATATATATATATATATATATATATATATATATATATATATATATATATATATATATATGATTAATAAAGTATATGCACTCCTGAATCTGTGTTAGTATTTATTATACACACCTTGCTCATTTGTATTATATTCAGTGATACAAAAATATAAGTTATGGTAATATTTTTTTAATATGGCCATTTTGAAGAGTGTGTTTCAGACTCAGATTTTGAAGATACGTTATAATAATTAATGGATATATTTCAAAGAACACTTTAGCGATTGCGTGCACATAAATAAACAATGTTGGTATTTTCCAGAGGGCACTAACCTGACGAAAGCCAACCTTCACTGTCTATGGCTTCATCCGTTGCTTGTTTATTTTTGAAGTATCCTAGCATAGTTTGTGGACCACGTGTGAGAAGATTTCCTGTTTCTCCAATAGGCAATATTTCACCCGTTTCAATATCAACAATCTTGGAGATGAACAAAAAAAAGATAAATTGCAAGTTTTATATTTATAAGTCAAATATTTAAATTTCCTTCATTTATCCTTGAAATACTCATGAGTCATGTCACGTTTTTTTATGTAATTACGTTTTATACCATATTTGATCATTGATCGGCTGAATGAAAGACAGCATGTAATAGTAACTTCATTTTTTCCTTTCATGATTTCTTGCGAATAGTGGTCATGCATATATGGCACACATCGGCTTATAGAAAGCTTACTTATAGACCCGATAATGACTTTAACATGAATTCTGGATCAAATTATTAACATTTAAATAACAAGTTATGATACCACTACTAATTCAGATGTAGCAATCACAAATAGTCATGAAAGTGTGAATAGCTTTGCCATTAATTACAAAAGCATCAGTTAAATTAACCCAAGAAGAATGTTTTTGTAAAAGCTGAAGTGTATCCCAATACTGTGCGTTGCAGATTACTGTTAACTCTCTCTCTCTGTTTGATACAACCTAACAAAAATCAAGAAACTGTACATGCTACACTTTAAGATAGCAAAATTGAATGAGTACAGTTTATTGCTATAATCTGTCTAAGTGAAATGAACTAATGTACCACCATGCAGATATCAGTGCATACATCAAAACATTGGCGTAAGAGTCTATTTTTTTTTCGAATTTATATTTATTTTTTCTTCTTCTTTTTATTACATAAATATTGAAATATTGGGAACCATGTGAAATTAATATGTCTATACCTTCGCTACCATGTTTGACACCAATACTCCACACGACCCCTTTGGCCATACTTTATGGTCATTGCCATATCCAATGTATGTTGCAGCTGTTTCTGACATTCCGTATACTGTATGTAGGTAACAAATGGTTGCATTATTTAATGTTATGACAAATTTATTTCTTGTATCTGAGTGAAGAAATTATTAATAATATAACAATCACCTGCGTTTTACCTGTATGTAAGACTCTATTTACAAATGTGAAAGTAAAATGATTGAATACACTTCAACGGTGTCATGGTTATTGGCAATTACTGCCTCTGTATTGTATAAATATGTTCTTTAGCGTATGTCAAAATATGTGACATAACCCCAACAAACGGAATTTATGCAAATACCAGCAACCATTCTCTCGATATATTGATAACAAAATGATGATCATATAAGATCCACTCAAAATAATAAGAATTTTAGATAAACATTATTCAAAGTTTACATCTGATCAGACGGTCAACACAAAAATGTTTTAATTTACTTTTTAAAGAACTCGAATGGGTAAAGAGGCATATTGAGCGATTGAAATGCAGATTAGAGCAAAAAATGAAATACTACATAATTAGGTTTTTTTAGTGAACCTTACTCGGTTTCATAAGTACGTTCGGATTGGTTCGGCTGACGACAATCTCTGGTATGTCGGGACTGATAGGTGCTGCACCATACAAAATGGTATTAACACTTGACAAGTCGTACTTCTCAACCATTGGATGTTTTGCCAAGAAAAGTGCTACTGGTGGGACAATTGGTAAATATGTAGCCTACAAAATTGTTCAAAACAAATACGTATATTTTGTCACAAATAAAGCACAGCGTGATAAACATACATACATGCATGCATGCATGCATGCATACATACATACATACATACATACATACATACATACATACATACATACAATATATATATATATATTATATATTATATATATATATATATTATATATATGCGTATATGTATATATAGTATATAGTATATATATGAACTTTCAGATCAGTTTTGAAAATTTGACTTTGGAAATGCAGGTCAAGTTGGAAAGTCATGATCTCATTAGAAAGCTTACAATTGATAACATTGGATTGTTGTAGACACTCGAATGGGGGGGGGGTCAAAATCTAAATTTTTGGCCGTCTTTCTACTATTATCACGAAATTGGCAAAACTAAGTGAGTAGACGTTCAATGGCAAACTGCAGTATCTGACATCAGTATACAGGTACGTGGGCGGGGAACAAGGGTGGATGGACGGACTGATGTACAGATAGGAACTAACTTAGTAGCCTCCTTCAACACGTCTGGGCACATAACACAATTATATATACTTAAGTCTTACAGATAGTAATTAAAAAACTTCAAACCTTGTGGTCCTGAATTGTTCTCAAGAAGTTTTCTGGTTCAAATCCTTGTATTAACAAGAGTCGAGCCCCCTGCATAAGGGCATGGTTCATAAAAGCCATACCGTAAATATGGAAAAACGGCAGGAAAGCCAAAACAGTGTCTTCCTCAGACAACTTGATTATTCCCGGTATACTGTAAACAAATATCAACATTATACAAAGATTACATTTAATTATGTTATACAGACTACGGTTGCATTCATGTATATGAATGTCACTTTCATAACCTTCTCACCTAAATATAATTCATGACAATAGCATTATTATTAGGTATTTGCAACATACACAATACATATGCACATACATGTACATACATACTTGTACTCCGGCTGGGCGTTAAATTTCGACTGACAGTTACAAATGAGGGCTATTGACCAATCAGGGAAAAGCGTGAAGACAGGTGTATGAGCAGAGTAGCAAATTTATCAAATGTTAGTGGCGGGAGTGTATTTTCTGTGTATGAGATCCAATTAATGCCATCCAGGGGAGAGTGATTAGACGCAGACAATCATAACAAAAACATGACCCCAGACTGTGACTGAACAGATAAGACTTCCGTTCACACGTTGAACACTATTTTCGTAATAATAAACATTACCTCAGAGTGTATTTAGAAGGTGAATAAAATACACATACTACATACACACACATACATACATACATACATACATACATACATACATGCATACATACACACATGCATACACACATGCATACACACATACATACATACATACATACATACATACATACATACACGCACGCACGCACGCACGCACGCACACACACACATACATACATACATACATACATACATACATACATACATACATACATACATACACACACACACATACATACATACATACATACATACATACATACATACACACACATACATACACACATACATACATACATACACACACATACATACACACACATACATACATACATACATACATACATACATACATACATACATACATACATACATACAGGAATTAGTTTCAAGTTAATCATCACCTTAATTGTTGAAGGGCAGCTATGAAATTAAATGGGCTTAACATAACTCCTTTAGGAATTCCTGTTGTCCCACTGGAGTACGGAATAACACCAACATCTGTTTTGGGTTGTATTGTGACATTTTGAGGAAATCTTGAACCATCGTTTTCAAGAAGAGATGAAAATGATTTACAACCTTCTGCCTCTCCTGTTACGTAAATGTTCTACAAAAGTGAAAACACTTCATTTTCAAAATTTCATACAACCAGTATACGCAATTATGGTTGTAGTGGTAGTATGCCAAATACCACCACTTGTAAATCAACTATATTTTAAAACAGACAGATATTCACTGGCCTTTGCGATCCTTCCAATCACCTCGAATAAAATATCTACAAATAATTCCATAGTTCCTCGCAACTGAGCATGCTCAGTGTAGGTGACAGTAAAACGTTACCAGCAAAGTTTGACTTGGTGTCATTTTTTTTAATCCTGCAAACTAAGCTTTAGTTGAACCCAAACTCTGCTCTATTGAATTGTAGCTCACATTTTTCATCGAAAGGATAACAGAATTTGTTAATATCCTCTTGTAATATCATGTATGAATTCCACAGGAATTCCGTGTAGACATGCATGACAGATTTTCTATCTGTGTCACACTTTGCTTACTAAAACAAGGGGCCTACCTTAATGCTTGGTATACGTTTGGCTACTTCTTTTAACTTATCAGCCAAGATAGGCAGAGTAATGATGTCACGTGGTTCTGCAATCCTGAGTTGGTTTACCAGCTCATCTAAAAAATACATAGAGCTTTAATATGTGTACTTGAAAATATTCATTTCAATATCAAGGTCTTTTTAGTCTGTTTTCGAATTCCTTCCTGTGAACAATCTTATAACATAGACACACATGTGATGTCAGTATATGCAGTGCACCCCATCGGTAGTACGTGACCGCAGTGCGAACTGTGATCATCCGCAACTTATTGACCAATCAGAAAGGACTTTTGAGACCACACACAGTTTGTAGATGTTGGCCGAGTTTAGGATAAAAACGGTTTGCGATCCATTAGCTAGAATGTTCATGTCATACTAGACTAGTGCTAGATGAGAACTAGCTCAGCACAGCGCTAGCGAAGTGGATATTCTAGCTAATGGATAGCGAACCGTTTTATCCCGAACTCGTTCTTCGTATCTTCATCTTCAGTGTGTTAAATTGGCTATATGGATGAGGATTGGTTATCTATTTTCCTACTTGAAAAACAATGTGAATGAACTTCCTTGTAATTCAATAAATTGTAAACAATTAGTAAATGTGTAAACTGTTTGTACATACAATAACCACAGTCTGTGCCATAACATGTACAGATTTCTTGCACAATTTTTTTTAGCCTTTTGCAATATGTTGAGTTACAAACACACACTTGGTCAATGTTGTTACACATTGATTTTTCAAGTAGGTAGCCATGATAAAAAAAATCATAAATTAAAATTCCAAAAATAAATACCCAATCATCATCCATATGGCCATTTTAAATGGAGCCCACATGCATAACCAATATTATGTTATCGATGAAATTAGCCATGTGGGGCGTGCTATATACAAATCCCCACTTGTGTCTTCAAATTCGCATAGGATCCAAAAGGGATTTTGAGCATTTTACAAAGAACTTCGGAAGGAAAGCGTGTGAGAAAACCGAGGAATTAAGATACATTTATGATCATATATATCCGTAGAACACAGCATTGATACTCACCTGCTGTATACAAAGGATTGACCGTTGTAACAGCGCCACCAACGAGTTGAACTGCATTAAATATGAAGAAATATTCAGCCACGTTTGGTAGATAAACCGCGAATGTGTCTCCTTGTTTGAAACCCTCCATAGTAAGGCCACTGGCACAGCGATAAACAAGTTCCTTCAGTTGTGGAAAGGTGTAAGATCTACCGGTTGTAGCATCGATCTACAGGGTCAAATACGGAGTTGAAAGTAAACAATCTTTTTACTATTCATTATGGGAATTGCAACCAAAATAGAAACAAAATGTTCAACCTAGGGACTCTTCAATAATTACACAAGGGAGGGCCAGGAGAAATCAAGCTTAAGCCCGGTCTGTTGCGTAAAATGTGACCCTCCCCCGATTCTGTTTCTAAAAAGTAGCCTCCTAAATTTGCTTTCTCTAAGACATGACTCTCCCCATTTCCTAAAACATGGGTTAAAATGATGTCTGTGAAAATGGAACCTGAGTCCTGGAAGCAATGTCAATGTCTCGATCCCACCGCTGCCACCATCTTGATAAATTTATTGGCATAGTTTTTTCCCCACTACTACCACCTCAGTGGATTTGTGTGAAGTAACAATGTTTGGATCTAATTAATAGAACTGAAGGCCAGAACTCACAAAGACTAGATGGGTTTACTATGACTATGTAGGTCAACATTCCGATCCACTACATCACATTATCCCCAATATCTTATCCAATACACCCTCTTCACTCCTGTGAGACATACTCCTCTCCTCACACCAACACTGATTATAATTGATTCACTGCATGGTTGCCAGTACCAACAACACTGATATGCTCTGATATTATGGTACAACGGTGGCAGCAGTTGGAGGTGGTAACATTACTAATGGGATATGACAGTGGTGGCAGCGGTGGGAAAAAATCACAAAATATGCAAAGTTACATAATACAACGAGTGAAACGAAAATTTGAACCTCCCCTAATCCATTTTCTACAATACGGTATTCCCCTGTCAACCACTTTGTATAAAAAAAACCTCCCATTCCCCAGCCCTTCCTTGTAATTACTGAAGGCTTCCTTACCATTGCTTCCCTGTTTCCAAACTTGTCAAAGTTTTGCAGGACATACTGAGGGACGCTCATATCATCTGGGATGTTAACATGGGGGAGCGTACTCTGGTAAATACCTGTTAAGATATTAAGACAATTCAGAGTTAACATTGTCTTCATAAGGCTATCAATGTTCTCAATCATCCAGGTATGGATCGAAGTTAATAACGAATGAATATAATTATAATCTATCCTACTGGACTTGCTGTTGTTTTGAATGGCCACAGTTTCACTGGTGCTCTATTGACACCTGATAGAGTAGAATTGTCATGTGACGATGAAAAACAGACGAAGAATTTTACTAAACAGTGTTGTACGTGCCTGCCAAGTTATGACGTAGTCCCCCTCCCCTATTAAGAGTCTTCTAGGAATAATACAAGAACAACCTTTATGACCTTTCTGATCATAAAGAGTAGCACAAGTGGCTTCAATTACTATACATTACTGATTGCAACAACATCCTATTGATATGAGTGGCCTATGTTATGTGAACCATACACACAGCATTACATTAGACAATAAGATCTGTGTGTGTGTGTGTGTGTGTGTGTGTGTGTGTGTGTGTGTATGCGTGTGTATGCGTGCGTACTGTATATATGTAAATACATACATGTTCTACTCATTAATTTTGCACTCCCATATGTATGTATGTATGTATGTATGTATGTATGTATGTATGTATGTATGCAAGTATGTATGTATGCATGTATGTATACCCCGCCTGCCAGCTTTGATTAATGATTGATTGGATGGGTGGGTGAATGGATGAATGTTTGTACGTAGAAAGTTTCAATCACGACTTACCTGTTTTCCAAGGATTGTCACTGTGTGTATACGATGACTGGGTAAATCTCCTAACAGCTACATGGCGATATCGTATTACTTCTAACTCTTTGAATGAGTTGAGTCTGATACTTCGAACTACAGTGTGACGTGCGATTGTGGTAGCTCTTAACATCTTTTAGAGGTTTATAAACAGGTCTTAGCTGTCGTCAAGTTGCACAGTGTTTACACCTCCTTTAACCTTCTGAATGAGTACACAAAAATAAATTCCAAAATTTCTAGAAAATTAACACTGTAAACAGGATTTGGCTCCATGCCGATTAAGTTACTTATCATGAGTTTGTAATCACCGTGTTTGGGTTCAGACATGACATTATTGATACATGGGATGCCAAACTAAACACATAGTTTAACAATTCGAATTGAGCATCTTTTATTGCAATAGTTCACATGGGTGTCAATACAATAGGTATTGATACCATATAGATTCAAATTTGGTTGGAAGGTTGTTTTTTCTTAAACTGGCGACAGTAATCACTGGTGTGCGTGCATACTAATGGGGTGTTTGCACTGCAGTGCAATACGGAAAACACACGTGTATCTTCATACCTGTATGACTGCATGCAAACTCAAACCCCGTATATCATGTATATATATAGTGGTCTGAGATACGAGTACGCACTTCAGTTATCGCCTAATGTACACAGAAGATCCACGTGAACAAACAATAGGTTTTTTTTTTTACAGGAAAATTGATAAAAACATGTTAAACAATTGTAATGACAGAACCCTATGGCCATGGTGCGTGAGTGCTTGTGTGATGTTAGGACCCCTGAGTATTTTCATTTATGTTGCGGTGTTTTTGGCTGCTAGCAACTCTCGTGGACGGTATATGGACGAAGAGAACACCGCAATCACTCCTGCAAAACACCTAAACTACCAAGTACCATAATGGCACTCACGCGTGCGAGTCGTGGGGTACTTTAACACACTGATGGGGTTGTATTGAATTGTTGATGTTAATAGAAATAAATTTAAAAGTAAATTATTAGTAACAGAGAATATACACATTACCCTTACCCTCGAAAAATGATAACGAATACTAATCACAACTTATTCGAAAAAAAGGAACATACACATGTCATTACAATAACGTATGGTACGTCTAGACCTATTCAAAATATACAATGCCAAATTACAAAGACGGAGTGAGTGTGGTATTGAATGTACATCAATAATGGCTAGTTGTGATGATTGACCAGGTGCCGGCGGTCTGACCTATGCGATGTCAAGGACGTCACTATTGAACTTGATAGAGGACTAACAATATTTAGAAAACCACTTACAAAAATACCCACCCAGACAACACTTCATACATACCTATATCCACCACCACCACCACCACCACCACCACCACCACCACCACCACCACCACAACAACAACAACAACAACAACCATACACCCTAAACGTGAAGGTCTATGCAACAACCTCCAAGAACGCAACATCAAGGTGACCCAATTCAGATTGTATTGGGAACTAGTCCCATTTATACTAGGCTCCTTTATACAAACCAACTATGTCTAGCAACGACTAGTATTTCACCGAACTTCGAATTACTATAACAGTGACATACATTTTATTTTAAAGGTGTACACAAGTGCCCTTCTTTGAAAATTCACTTGTATTATCTATGTACCTATACATTATGGGGTCGACGATCGCGATATGCTGAACGGGAAGAATGCATCGTCTGGACCCCATGGCCTAAACGTCCGTCTCTACACAGTGACATGTATGTATATCCTATTAGTAACACCTAAATAAGATGTTATTAGAATGTATATATATATAGGGTTGTCGGTGGCCAAGTGGTTAAACCACTTGCCTCTTACCACTGCAGTCGGGGTTCGATTAAATTTACCCCGCTGTAAGTAAGAAGAGTGTCGTTCAGTTTGACTCTACCGAACAACGCAGGTTTTCCCCGGGTACTCCGGTTTCCTCCTGCATTAACACTGAACCCATGAGGGATGGCCCCCACTGGACTTCTTGGGAGACAAGTGTTTAAATGCTTAAAGAACTATCCAGTATAAATAAAGATTATTATTATTATTATATTACGGTGTCCCATCCGCTTACTCAAAGCCTAATACTCACCAACAGCAAGTACCAATAGACGATTTACAGTAAAACCTAGTCCACGACTCCAGGTACAATGTACAAGACAGCTTGTTCACTCTGTAGTATAATAGATGCCAGCAAGCAAAGGCCAGGTTGACAGCAGATAACAACAGCAACACTAATATCAGTAGAGGTCAGCTTTATTAGATCCAGTTTTAAAGGCCGATGAAAGTTCAAAGGTCATTGGAAAACAAAATACGGACGCGAGTTTGTTTGTTAGCAAATGTATAGGATACCTTCTTTACGTATACTACTACTGCGCCAGAGGTTAATGCTTGGCCTGGCTTTTAAGTTTTGCCACAGTAGAAGTTAAATATGCCATTCAGTTTGACACTACCGAGCAACGTAGTTTTTTTAAGGCGCTTCAGTTTCCTGTTCCATTTACACCGAGTGATGGCCCTCTCATGTTAGGGGTGGAAGCTTCTTACTAGAATAGCTTTTGAATAATTTCTTTTCAAAAGAGAATTCAGGCATCACACATCGATATCGTCACAAGTACGAGCGTGACGAACCTTTATGGAACAAGCACAATTTTATACAGAGGGGTGAGCAGAAAAATGAGGGGGTGGGTACGAACAAAAGAGGGGTGTAAAGGGAAAGGAGCTCCAAATATTCGGGTGAGTCTACCAAATGTGAACTGAATGACATTAACAGTAATATCATGCAAAGCCAAGTTGCACAAAAATATGGAATTTATACCATGGTCGTTGTACGCAACGACAACGCACGTCAACATCATTTGTTCTGTGGTTTTCGTATGAGTCAAACGTTCAAGATGTCTCTTACTTTCCCAAATTTTCCTTTGATAATACTGGCGCTGGTATAATTACATTACTTCGCTATATTTGTTTTTCATTCAGCTGGAAAATCAGGAATTTTGTCACTATGAGTCGCTAGACGAATGGTGACAAAGTCCCTCCGGTCACAAGTATTTAATTCCTTGGCTACACGAAGAAAAATATTGGGCTAAGTGCCACAAAATTAAATCATTTGAGTCTTGTACTTATGCTTATTTGTCACTGTATCAAATTCATACAGCATCCTCTTCATAATGTAGAAAGAACCTAAATATTTTTACCTACAGACTACTGCAAATGTATCTATACTTGAAATATGTTATGATATTTATAGTTTTAGCAGCGTGATCAAGCACAATGAACTATAATTTAGCAGGGCAAATATAATTAATTATGCAAATATAGTCATATAATATTCAAGCATCACTTCTGTCACGTGTCAGGATATCACCAATATATTAATCGCATCTAATGACTAACACGTGGATACAGGGTGTTTTCAAAGATATTTTGACAAACAGCTTAGTCATGGAAGGGGAACACGAAAACCTATATGTTCATTTAACTTGGCACTAACTAGAATAATGATATGATCACAGAATTTCACATTTCTTGTAATAACACTTTGAATCCTTAACGTGGCGATATGGATAAGAAATTGGTATTTGTTTTGGATTTTTATTTTCAAAAAAATACATTTAATGGGTTCTTCTACTTGAAAAAGCAACATGACTCAACTTAGGTCACGCCCGTGCTTGTTACAAAAACTAAATTGTGTAAACAGTTGTTTGCACAACCAATGATTTCTAAACAACTGGGTAAACACAAGTAATCAGTAAGTCCAATCCAGTCTGTACAATGCATTTGCCGCTTCTCCGTGTATGGAATATCATCATACATTAATAATTTGATTTCTTGGGGTTCTTTGTTGTGAAAAAAGTTGTGTTAAGTATCACTTCATACATGCACAATGGTGAACGTTTGACATTTTTGGCAAAGTTATTGAATTACAGAAGCAGATTTGATTTATGTTACTTCACATTTTGCATTTTACAAGTAGAGAAACACACATAAAGTTGTCTCCAAAATATATACCGATTTCTGATCCATATGACCACTTTAACATGTGGTATATGACAAAAACGCGTGGATGTTGCGCACTTTGAAAAGTGTTGTTTTCTGACATGGGGTCGCCATCAAATGGGGGTGGGAGGTGGGTGTAAACCAATATCAGACTCGATTAGAAACAACGACCGCCGGCCGATTGAAGCTGATCGGCCCCTAAAAATATGACCGTTCAGTAGACTTTGCCGCGACCCGTGATAAGTGTACAACCTTGGGCTGGCATACTCGACCCACTCTCATGTTTAGAAGATAATAAATCACTCGGAGATGGCGCATAGCTGATGACCCTGATGAATGTATAATGGTCGGGTCAATTTTTACTGGCTGTGAGCGGTGTTTTGAAGTTGAACATGGGTTTGTTAAAACGGACCCCAGGCCATTCAGCTCCGACAACCATAGTCAAAGTGACCCCCAGTAAAGACCATCCCATGCATAATTTTGACACATTTCTTTATATATAACGTATGCAGGGTTTTACTCTAACGCTGTATCTAGAAAACCATTTAAATGTTATTGGATATTGTTATTTTAAGAGCATAGCCTACATTAAACAGTTTTCTTTGTATGTGTTTAAGTTCTCTGGAATCTATTAAAACATGTATACCATTCCTGGGTATGTCAGTACACATCATTAAAACATGTATACCATTCCTGGGTATGTTAGTACACACCATAAATCCGCGGGAGGGAGGCTGTAGTTAATGCATCTCGTTCTATCTAAATTGGCCTTCACAATTTACTAAATTATGACAGAATGCAACTATTTATATACCAGTCTGTGATATTATACATTGCAGTACGACCAAAGGGGACAGCGAGCATGTAATTGATTGATCTATGAATTAATTGATTGATTGATTGACTGATTGATTGATTGATTGATTGATTGATTGATTGATTGATTGATTGATTGATTGATTGATTGATTGATCGTTCGATGGAAAGGTTAATTTTTGAGGTGAAATAAAACATTTTTTGTGTGATATTGACCAATTGACAATTGATTATTGTGGTGATATAGAACTTTTTTTATTCTTCCTTATTCCCTGGCTAGTTTTCTCTCTTCAAGCTATATATAATTCACTCTTTATTGACTAAATAAAGACATTTTGTCCCTTCTTCTCCTCTGATTATCTAAATCAAAACACCCCTAATCTTGTAATTATCAGGGATCGGTGACACAACAGTTTGTTTTACCTCTTATCTTCTGGGAGATTATCACACCAAATAAACACTCAACCATGCACAGACTAGACTAAGTATATAATTTGAATTAACTGCTACAGTAGGACTCTTTTTGCCATTTCATCATATTTCAGTAAAAAAATATAATTTTACATCTAACACGTCGTTAAATTCATTTTTATAGCAATAAACATGAAAGGTTATACAGTCATGTAGTTTCATTGGAACAATGTGTAACTTTAATGCAATAAACCATCAAATTTATTATGGCTAGGAAATTGGAAAAGGTTATGTAGCAGCGGGAGATGAAGTTCTAATGCTCAGTTTTGAATGAAAGATAGTCGTACCATAAAATATAAAATATATTCTTTGTTGAGATGACGTGGCTTGTACGAATTCAAATAGTTTAAATAAAGTTGCATTACCAGTTGAAGTCAATGTCAAGGTGTGTACCACTAGCCTTACACAGACTGAGATCTACAGCCGCATGTACACTGTGTGCCAACATTTGTGGTCGGTCTAAGCTTTGAAGGTAAGCGCGAATGTTATGAACTTATATAAAGCGAGGACTGTATAATATTAAGTCTGTTGGACAGATTAAGCGACTGTTTGATACCTCGAGTCAAATTGCATTTCATTAACCATCTACAAATCTTATAGTTCATTCCAACTGTGCTTTTCAAAGTTAGTCTAGTGTATCCTGTATCCTGTATTCAGTTATACTACCCATTTCAAGTTACCGTTCAGCGGTTCTGTTTGATACAACCACACAGAAACCAACGAGAAACTGTATTTTCTACACTTTAAGATAACTAGATTAAATGAACTAATGTGCCACCATGCAGACCCGAGATGTAGACATCAAATGTAGACGTCAAAATATTAGCACCACGTGTCAGCGTCTAGCTACAGTACGTTTTAACCTGTACTACTAGGGGTATATATTGTCATCAAGTAATTATATAGCCACTAAAAGTTAGTCAACTATTTATAATAAGACATTGTATATGCTAATTGGTGGTCAATATTATATGTTGGTGTTCTAGTCACAAGTCTAAATCTTAAGCGAAAGTTTGGTATTTTGAATTAGCTATGTTAAAAGTGTACTCGTTTGTAACTGTACTATCGTTTCTCCATCAACCACAATTTATTCATTGAAAATTGTTAAAATATGAATAATAAGACATCATGGCTCTGATTTTTAGGTACGGACCAAAACGATTTGAAGTATCATGTATGAAGCTACAAAAAATACCTTCAGCCAAAGGTGATTCAATCCTGTTCGGGGTATACGATATTACGAGTCATAGTATCTAATACAACTTTTTCAAAAATAAAATAATGTTCAGTTGCAGCTAGTGCCACGTTAAATGATTTATTTTGTTTAGACAAAGTGTAACAAGAAATACAGTTTGTTATTGGTTTCTGCATGGTTGAATCAAACAGACACTGAACGGTAACTTGAAATGGACTGTAGCTACCATATGGAACAGACTTGTAATTTCATAAGCCTTTCCTTGTAATTCAAATAATAAATTCTAATTTATTACAATTGTAATTCGAGGCTCAAGTGTGAACGCTACATTATAGTATTCGTAACGTGAATTGTTTTTAGCAATTGAATAAGTGAATATCTGTTTATAATATATTGTATATGTTTACACTACATAGGCTCCCGAACGCACAGAAGTCAGCTGAAGTTAATGTACAATTTAGCATACTATAGTATTGAAGAAAATTCTTGGTTTTTATATCACTCTAAGGTACATTCAACAGCGAGGCAATGTACTTAAACACCTTGACATTCCTTTCCAAACCTGGCTTTGCTGATGTGAAAATACCTTTAGGAAAAGGGTATTATTCACTGCGTATTTCATGAGTTTAAGTTTTGCTTTTATGATAAAATTTACAGGAACGGTACTAGTCTACTTGATTATGATGAAGTTCACAACTTACTCGTTGATATGCCTGCTGTTGTTTGTGGTAATTCTTCACTCGGTAACCTCATTTTGTACCCGACGACGAAGCACGTGTACTCCTACAAACTGCATAGTCAGTGGATGGAGTGCGTGGGGTTCGTGTTCACATTCATGTGGTACAAGTGGAAGGCAACATCGATCTCGTTCCAAGACAACTTCGGAATCTTGTGGAGGGTCGTGCAACTATCAGCTGTCAGAAAGTCGATCTTGCAACACCGGTACCTCTAGTTGTTACAATAGAGGTACTCCATTGTCTACGTCTTGTCGATGTAATGCAGGATGGACTGGTACATGTTGCCAAAGTGGTAAGTGGTATATTTTGTCTTTCTGTCATCCAGTGAAATTTTACAAACATTATTATTCGAAAATCTCAATAAAAAAATGAAATTCTCAACAACAACAAATTTCACTTCGAACAATCAAGGGGTGTCACGTTAAAGAACTGAGACACTCATAAGTCTTCTTATTTGATTGGTAACTGCATGACTAATTCCGGGCCAATAATAATACTTTCAACATTTCAATGTCACTGGCAATATCTAATATGGAATAATAATTTGTAAAAACAATTACAACCTTCATGCAAATGACAGCCTACCGATTTATATGCAATCAAAATTGTGTGATACTGATATTCATAATTAGAACCATACTTGTTAGTGCGTTACATAGAATAACGAGAGGAGTCATGAAAGAAAGAGAGAGACACCCAGAGAGACAGGCAAACACACACACACAGACAGACAGACAGACAGACAGACAGACAGACAGACAGACAGACAGACAGACAGACAGACAGACAGACACACACACACATACATACATACATATACATACATACATACATACATACACATACATACATACACACATACATACACACACACATACATACATACATACATACATACATACATACATACATACATACATACATACATACATACAGCATACATGCATGCATGCATGCATGCATGCATACATACATACATACATACATACATACATACATACATACATACAGATTACACACATATACACTGATGTCAACAATAAATACAAAATAGCGAAATGAGTTTTAAGGCAGCTTATAAACGTATTTACCATTCCATATATAGTCGCCAAACCAACCACAACTATGTACAATTAGAGTAGAATTGATTATGTATACTCCCAAAATTAAGTCATATTAAAGGAACATAGGCCAAGTTTACTAAACAATTTTTTTATTCTAAGTGTGATGATGTTTGTAACGTAAAGAGCATAGAATATCAAATTAGTCTACGATTCTGATATCAGTATCACTTTTGGGTGCACCCAAAAAGTCCCTCATCGAATCATGTATTCGGTTCAATAGCTGTTGTGCTACAAATAACATAGTTACTTCTGATATTCAGCCATCTTTTACAATTTACAATAATGTTCATTTTTTAATACGATCAAACATATAACAGACAAAATGTTCAGATTTGGCCCATGGCATTTTAACAGTTTTAAACATTGTCGTCAGTATATCATTCTTGAGAAAACGATGGCACAGATAGACAGGCACACACAGATGGACACAGTCACAGACACACACACATACACAAACACAAACGTCACAAACATAACCTTCCCTTACAGAAGGTAAAATACACAATATCAAACAGTGTTTGAAACATTGTCGTCAGTATGTCACCATTGTTAAGAAATTGATTGAACAAAGAATATGATAAACATTGCATGTATTCTTATTTCCAACCAGACATCAACGAGTGTTCAAGCAGTAATGGTGGATGTGCCCATACATGTACCAACACTGATGGTAGTTATCGCTGTTCTTGTAGAAGTGGGTACACTATGGACGATGATAAACATTCATGCTCAGGTAAATTATATTGTTTATGATCGTATCAGCTAGCCCTATAGTGTAACCTATAAACTGATTGTTTTGTAAAGTACAAACACGTTGGTCAGTCGTTGTTTGCCTTTATTTTAACTTACATTTATTCTATTAAAATGAGGGAATTTATAGCATGTAGTTACGAGTGGAAACAACTTCGTTTTTGCGGCAATAAATTTCCAGGAGTGACAATTAACAGCCAAATTGAATATAATACAAGCTCTATATGCCACATGTTCTCTGTAAATCAATATATTTGCACAAATACACAAATTTTAGAATGTGCACTATTTAGACATAGACATGGGCTAATAACCAAAAATCATTATTTATGCGATTTCCTCAGTGATATTCATAGAATGTTTAGACGGTTCATTTTAGTCATTACCTAACTAACACAAGCACAAACACAACATCACTAAAGCATAACCTTCCCTAATGGAAGGTAAAATGCGCAGAATCAAACAGTGTTTGAAACACTGTCGTCAGTATATCACAATGGTTAAGAAATTGATTGAACAAAGAATATGATAAACATGGCATGTATTCTTATTTCCAACCAGACATCAACGAGTGTTCAAGCAGTAATGGTGGATGTGCCCATACATGTACCAACACTGATGGTAGTTACCGCTGTACTTGTAGAAGTGGGTACACTATGGACGATGATAAACATTCATGCTCAGGTAAATTATATTGTTTATGATCGTATCAGCTAGTGCAATAGTTTCACTTAGAAACTGATTGTTTTGTAAAGTACCAACATGTTGGTCAGTCGTTCTTTGTCTTTATTCAACTTATATGTATTCGATGAAAGTGTTGAATTTATGGCATGTAGTTACTGGTGGAAACAACTTCGTTTTTATGGCAATTAATTTCCAGGAGTGACAATTTACGACCAAACTGAATATAATACAAGCTCTATAGGCCACATGGTCTCATCAATATATTTGCAAAAATACATGAAATTTAAAATGTGCACTATTTAGTCATAGACATGGGCTAATAACCGAAAATCATTTTTTATGCACATTCCTCAGTGTTATCCATAGAATGTTTAAGCAGTTTGTTCTAATCATTACCTAATGAATATGATTGTACATGTGTACCTAAATTTCGTTTGAACTGAGCATTGAGAAAATGATGGCATAGACAGGCACACACACAGATGGACAAACAGTCACAGACACACAAGCACAAACACAACGTCACTAAAGCATAACCTTCCCTAATGGAAGGTAAAATGCGCAGAATCAAACAGTGTTTGAAACACTGTCGTCAGTATATCACCATGGTTAAGAAATTGATTGAACTAAGAATATGATAAACATTGGATGTATTCTTATTTCCAACCAGATATCAATGAATGTTCAAGCAGTAATGGTGGATGTGCCCATACATGTACCAACACTGATGGTAGTTACCGCTGTACTTGTAGAAGTGGGTACACTATGGACGATGATAAACATTCATGCTCAGGTAAATTATATTGTTTATGATCGTATCAGCTAGTGCAATAGTTTCACTTAGAAACTGATTGTTTTGTAAAGTACCAACATGTTGGTCAGTCGTTCTTTGTCTTTATTCAACTTATATGTATTCGATGAAAGTGTTGAATTTATGGCATGTAGTTACTGGTGGAAACAACTTCGTTTTTATGGCAATTAATTTCCAGGAGTGACAATTTACGACCAAACTGAATATAATACAAGCTCTATAGGCCACATGGTCTCATCAATATATTTGCAAAAATACATGAAATTTAAAATGTGCACTATTTAGTCATAGACATGGGCTAATAACCGAAAATCATTTTTTATGCACATTCCTCAGTGTTATCCATAGAATGTTTAAGCAGTTTGTTCTAATCATTACCTAATGAATATGATTGTACATGTGTACCTAAATTTCGTTTGAACTGAGCATTGAGAAAATGATGGCATAGACAGGCACACACACAGATGGACAAACAGTCACAGACACACAAGCACAAACACAACGTCACTAAAGCATAACCTTCCCTAATGGAAGGTAAAATGCGCAGAATCAAACAGTGTTTGAAACACTGTCGTCAGTATATCACCATGGTTAAGAAATTGATTGAACTAAGAATATGATAAACATTGGATGTATTCTTATTTCCAACCAGATATCAATGAATGTTCAAGCAGTAATGGTGGATGTGCCCATACATGTACCAACACTGATGGTAGTTACCGCTGTTCTTGTAGAAGTGGGTACACTATGGACGATGATAAACATTCATGCTCAGGTAAATTATAATGTTTATGATCGTATCAGCTAGTGCAATAGTTTCACTTAGAAACTGATTGTTTTGTAAAGTACCAACATGTTGGTCAGTCGTTCTTTGTCTTTATTCAACTTATATTTATTCGATGGAAGTGTTGAATTTATGGCATGTAGTTACTGGAGGAAACAACTTCGTTTGTATGGCAATTAATTTCCAGGAGTGACAATCTACGACCAAACTGAATATAATACAAGCTCTATAGGCCACATGGTCTCATCAATATATTTGCAAAAATACATGAAATTTAAAATGTGCACTATTTAGTCATAGACATGGGCTAATAACCGAAAATCATTTTTTATGCAAATTCCTCAGTGTTATCCATAGAATGTTTAAGCAGTTTGTTCTAGTCATTACCTAATGAATATGATTGTACATGTGTACCTAAATTTCGTTTGAACTGAGCATTGAGAAAACGATGGCATAGACAGGCACACACACAGATGGACAAACAGTCACAGACACACAAGCACAAACACAACGTCACTAAAGCATAACCTTCCCTAATGGAAGGTAAAATGCGCAGAATCAAACAGTGTTTGAAACACTGTCGTCAGTATATCACCATGGTTAAGAAATTGTTGAACAAAGAATATGATAAACATGGCATGTATTCTTATTTCCAACCAGACATCAACGAGTGTTCAAGCAGTAATGGTGGATGTGCCCATACATGTACCAACACTGATGGTAGTTACCGCTGTACTTGTAGAAGTGGGTACTCTATGGATGATGATAAACATTCATGCTCAGGTAAATTATAATGTTTATGATCGTATCAGCTAGTCCCATAGTGTAACCTATAAACTGACTGTTTTGTAAAGTACAAACACGTTGGTTAGTCGTTGTTTTTGTCATTGTTTTAAATTAATTTATTTGATAAAAATGCGGGAATTTATGGCATGTAGTTACCGGTGGAAACAACTTCTTTTTAATGGCAATTAATTTCCAGAAGTGACAATTTACGACCAAATTGTATGTATTAAGAATATATATGTTAATAAATGATTCATAGACCAATGTTCATTTTAGAAATTCTAGTAGTGGTAGCTTTAAACACACACACAGTATTAGTGTTAAGTCAGGGTTTACCATTTTACATTGATCAATGAGTATTCAGGCAAATGGGACTGACCGACAGGCAGGAAGACAAAGACAGACAGACAGACAGACAGACAGACAGACAGACAGACAGACAGACAGAGTTTTTCAAAGAGCCATACGACACTTTATCATATGCTGTAATTGTATTATTTCCTTTACTCTGAATTGATCCTCGAAATCACTTTGGTATGAATAATTAACAACCTTTGTCGTAAATTTCAATATTGAGTAAACATTTATTACCTCTCCCTACCTGTCGTATGACTAGGGCCTGCCATGATCGGATTGAGTTGTGACAAAGATATGGTGGCTCGTAACCATGCCAACGGTGAGTGGACTGCTCACATACCAAACAATGGTAACATCACCAGTGTTGCTGTGTTGACTAATGGTACATTGATTGGGGTAGGAGTAGACGAGAACCTGTACACAAAGGAGGGATTCGACGTTGGTGACTGGACAGGTCCCGTTGAAAGCAGTTGTTGCATCCAAGACGTTGCCGTTCTGTCTGATGGAACCATAGTTGGTGTTCTAACGAGAGGCAGGTTGGTAACTAGACAAGATGTCTACAATGAATGGGTAAACGTCAATAAGGGTGCCGTAGGTGCTGTTAGAGTGGATGAATTCCCTGATGGTCGACTACTTGGGGTGAGTAAAACTGGCTCCTTGAAGACCCGTGCCGGTGTCATAGGTCAATGGAAGATGATTGTTGCCAGGAATCTGAAGGTGAAAGATATTGCAATCCAACCAGATGGAACGATTTTTGGTATTGGAATAACTACCAATGGACTGCATGTATTTGATGAAGATACAGGAGTCTGGGGAGAAATGTTAAATAATACTGACTGTATGGAATCCATCGTTTCTCCTGGTAACTTGGGTAAGTAATGTTATATGAGACAGTATAAATTAAATTGATATCATCTTTAAATGACGGGATCTTACAGATAAAAACTGCGCTAATTACCAAGCGTAAGAATATATATTTGCATAACATTTGTTTTATCAATGAATCATTATTAATGATATTACAGTATTTCCTGAAGTCACCATGACAACGGCCGAACCAACCACTGAGTAAGCTATCGAGTCGAGCAACTGAAAACTACGTATGCATAATAAACAAGGTAAATATCATAAATCACATATATTTCAATATTACTTATCGTTCATAAAAACTACCATGTGTTTAATATGCATTTATTTTGTTAGTTCAAAAATTTTGTTTGATCGGAAAATTCGGTTAGTAACGATCATTTTGGTATGGTATAACGGAGTATCGGTTTGACCACCATTAGGTTTTTTTATCACCATGCATAGTTTATATATTTATGTATATATATATTCATTTTATTTATTTATTTATCTATCTATCTATCTATCTATCTATCTATCTATCTATCTATCTATCTATCTATCTATCTATCTATCTATCTATCTATCTATCTATCTATCTATCTATCTATCTATCTATCTATCTATCTATCTATCTATCTATCTATCTATTGAATGGAAGACCAACGGAGAGCAAGTCCCATTTACAGGCTCCTATTCTTTCGCACATGCTATCTTTTACATTTATATTTTTATGAACATTTAATTGTGTTTATATTTATTATTTTTTCCTTGTAGATATTCTTCTTCGGACGGTCGACAAATAGAATTTAATATAAATGGTCGAAATGAAAATTGATCACCTCATCTGATCTTATATCACATATCATCAGCAATGTTTACTGTAATTTATCTATTTCACTAACCAATACGAAATAAATCAATCAAATAATGAACCTCAGTGGCTGTGTTGTGACTGTTTATTGCTCCATCATCCATCATCCATCGTTAATGAAAAATTACAAAGATTCATCAACATGAATATCATCTGTTCTTCCTATGTATGTATGTATGTATGTATGTATGTATGTATGTATGTATGTATGTATGTATGTATGTATGTATGTATGTATGTATGTATGTATGTATGTATGTATGTATGTATGTATGTATGTATGTATGTATGTATGTATGTATGTATGTATGTATGTATGTATGTATGTATGTATGTATGTATGTATGTATGTATGTATGTATGTATGTATGTATGTATGTATGTATGTATGTATGTATGTATGTATGTATGTATGTATGTATGTATGTATGTATGTACGTACGTACGTACGTAGAATTTATCGAATTTTTGATGCCGGCAAGAAGTCGACGAAACGACCACAGTTTATAAGTCCTCGATCTCAAGTTGTTATTTCGCTCATAATGGGACTTTTTCAGGTAGGTTCAATCGTATGTATGTATGTATGTATGTATGTATGTATGTATGTATGTATGTATGTATGTATGTATGTATGTATGTATTTATGTATGTATGTATTTATGTATGTATGTATGTATGTATGTATGTATGTATGTATGTATGTGTATGTGTGTGTATGTATGTATGAACATTGTATGTATGCATGTATGTATGTATGTATGTATGTATGTATGTATGTATGTATGTATGTGTGTGTATGTATGTATGTATGTACATTGTATGTACATTGTATGTATGTATGTATGTATGTATGTATGTATGTATGTATGTATGTATGTATGTATGTGTGTATGTATGTCTCTGTCTCTGTCTCGGTCTCTCTCTGTGTGTGTGTATGTACGTATGTGTGTGTACGTGCCTGCGTGCGAGCGTGCGTCTGTCTGTCTGTCTGTCTGTCTGTCTGTCTGTCTGTCTGTCTGTCTGTCTGTCTGTCTCTGTCTCGCTGTCTCTGTCCCTTACTCCGTCTGTCTGTCTGTCTGTCTGTCTGTCTGTCTGTCTGTCTGTCTGTCTGTCTGTCTGTCTGTATGTCTGTCTGTCTGTCTGTCTGTCTCTCTCTCTCTCTGTCTCTCTCTCTCTCTCTCTCTCTCTCTCTCTCTCTCTCTCTCTCTCTCTCTCTCTCTCTCTCTCTCAATGTGTGCTTGTTTCAGTTGAGCTCACTCTTTCTGTTTCCCATATAAGGGGACGGAAACAGTTACTCAGAGGTATCAAACATCTACCCGTTCCTTGCTGGGCAAAGTGGAGAAGGATTGTTGGTGGAGCTCTATATACTGGTGATTACCCGAGAACATGACCACCAATTTGTATTGGGCCTAACCGTAACCTGGGTCATTCTTAAATACTATTCACTCAATACTTAATTTTCTTGAGAAATAGTGCATAATTACGGTAATGATACGATAAAGGGGTTGGTACTGGAAGGGTATCCCCTACTGCAGTGGCAAATGTTGACAAATTATAGTTGTACAGACAAAAACTTTTATAGCTTGTTGTTTTCCAAAGTGAGCCCCACTTCAAGTGGCGTTCAAAATGACCCCCACTCCGGGTGGTGTTTTCGATGGGGTGGGGTGGAATGTTTTTTAAAATCATCACTATACCCCATCGAAAACACCACCCTCCAGCCAGTTAAAATGACTGGTTCCTATATACATTTGGAAAATGTCATTATCCGGGATGTACGTTGGACTGCACTGTACACACGACCATTGTCTCTGAAATATATGAGTACAACGACCTACAGTTGTGACCTCAGATACAGGTCGTGTACTAGTAACCTCTATTGCACGACGTCAACACAGCTAGAAAAGGTACTCGTTGTCGGTGAGTAAATGCTTTCTTTCATTCAACAGATCAACACCATTTAATTCAAACGTATATGAATTGCGATCAATGGCGTATTTTTCGGAAAACGTTAACTGGAGTAATAAACCCTGTTTGTATGTAGGGGCAATGCTGGAATCTCAGACAACCATTTCAGACGTTTTCTTTGGTGGGCAGGTCGTTATATGCCTGCTTTTCCGGTTGACCCCTATGTTTATGTAACAACACAGACACGTAAGAAGATGTTGCTTGTCTGTGGTTATACAAAATCCTTCGATATGATAGAACTAGACGTTGTAGGGACGTAACATAGCCAGGTGTTTACGAACTTAACATATCACTTTATTCAATAGATAAAGTAGTAAACCTACAGGTTACATATTGTATTAAAGGTCATAACCTCGAAGTATTCTTTATTTCTTGTCCTCCATTCTATAAAAGGGCTTAACCGACTAGCTGAATGCCTGCAGTAAAGTAATAGATAGTCAACGAGTTCGGGAGGGTTATGTGCCAATAAACGAGGTGGCGTAGCCCACGAGGTTTTGGCACATAACCCTACCGAAAGAGTTGTCTATCTGACTTATACTACGGTGTTATTGGCTCAAACGGATCTTTCTCAAAATTTTGTGTAATTTGTTGAGTGCTGAGCGTACGTAATATAGGTTACACTCCCAAGAAAGAGTGGGTTATGGCCGGCTCCATATAACCAACCGAAATCAAGGCCTCTTATTGGCCAAGTCGGTCTAGCAGTAGTATAATGTGTGGTGTTCCTACTATTCTTTGTTATCACTCATGTATACATCACATTATCTGAAATTTGAAGCATACCTTAAGGGACTGGACAGAAATTACATGGGGGCGGTGTTTTTAGGGGGTGAGTCACTATTTTTTGCGCAAGGGATTAGGGTGGGTCACTGATTTTTATGCAATAATGTGTTGGTAGTCAATCAAATAAAAAAAATCTTTTGTTAACTAAAAACTAAAGTGTGTGTGTAGTAGTAATAAAGGGAACGGAACGCCAAACAAAAAAGCAAGGCTGAAAAAGCCTTTCAGATCATATTATGGTCGAAATACTAACATCTCTGTTTGATGAACCAAATTGAACATTTAAGCTAAACGTTAACGTATGTGGAACACTGTCTCGTTAGACAGAACTGCGACTGATGAAGGACCCAACAGCCGGTCCGAAATATCTCAAAACAAGGGTCAACTAAATATCGACTCGGGGACATATCGCCAATGTCCCTGCAATAACCTTGACAAACCGGTCACTTGGCTAACTGACCTTTAAACCAATTTATTATACCAAACAAAAAAATAAAGTTTGAACAAGCTTTGGAAAATACTTCCACTTATTGACAAACTTGTTCTAACAACCAATAGTTGATTATGTGGTAAACGCAATGTCATACACTTATGGTGTTTAGAGTTCCCCCTCCCTTTATTACTACTGACATTGCAATGTTTTACAGTGAAGACGCAGTTTCGGGAAAACTAAGTGCGTTGAATTGTATTTGTGAACTCTTTAGAATTTGTCGGGGGGATCACCTTTTTCATGCATGGTAGAGGGGGTGGGCCAAGATTTTTTGTGCAACGATTTGAGGGGTCTGTATTTTTCATGCTTCGATCTTTTGAAAAACACCGGCCCACCCCCCTGTAATTTCTGTCCAGTCCCTAAGTGAAGCCTCTGTTATATTGTGGTCTGTCTGTCTGTCTGTCTGTCTGTCTGTCTGTCTGTCTGTCTGTCTGTCTGTCTGTATATGTCATCGTATGTGTCATACATACGTGTACATACATACATACATACATACATACATACATACATACATACATACATACATACATACATACATACATACAGTAAGGTACCCAAAAGAAAATATACCCAAACGCAAGGTAAGTCTACACACATCTCCATCTCTGTCTCTGCCTCTGCCTCTCTGTCTTTGTCTCTGCAATTCTGATACTCCCCACCATGCCTCTCTCTCTCTCTCTCTCTCTCTCTCTCTCTCTCTCTCTCTCTCTCTCTCTCTCTCTCTCTCTCTCTCTCTCTCTCTCTCTCTCTCTCTCTCTCTCTCTCTCTCTCCTACCATACACCATATAATAAAAAATCTCGTTATGTTTAATGATGACAAGAGAATTACTGGGATTGTACCCACGAACTGTTGTAAAACACTCTTAACATTCAAAACACTGTAATACATTCATGGTTGTCTTGGAAATCGTTATTTCACTAGTTGCTGCTGTATCAACTGTAACCGGTATTTTTTTTTAAATTCGTTTTGTTAAATATGTTTGAATGACGTATGGGGAAACAATCGTGTGTAGATATGAAGACATTGTACGCAACAATAAGAAAGATGACCGAAGTAAAGTGTGCTTTTATGTTGTACACCCTCAACGTCCATATATGCCGAATTTTCACCTTCCGTAAGGAAGGAAGGAAGGTCTTGTATTGGGGATGAAAGTCTGTGTGCGTGTCTAAGTGTCCGTATCACCATTTTCTCAAAAATGGTTTGCTCAATTCAAACGAAATTTGGTGCACATTTTCTGTAGGGTGATAGCAAGAACTGATTAGGTTGTTTTAAACAAATCCATGAATATTAATGAACAATTTACGTACTTAATGGTTTTTGGTAATTAGGCTATTAGAATGCACTTTTCAAGTTCAATATAATTTGTTACATACATTGATGATAACAAAGTGCATGTGTCATATAACGTTTGGTAATATAGCTTGTAATTTTAATGACTCATTTGCATAACTAATGATTTTCAGTAATTAGGCTGTAACTTACGAATGCGCATTTCAAATTCAATATAATATGGCACGTACTTCAAAAATAAGAACGGGCACATGTCCTGAAAAGCTTGTTGATGTAGCTTTCAGTTCTAATGAGTTATTTGCGTAATTAATGATTTTTAGTAATTAGGCTATATCTTAAGAATGTATCAACGTCCAGTTTTTGTTCAATATGCATATGACACATGCACTTCAAATCCAATATAATTTGATATATATTTATTAATGGTAATTTATATGTTGGTATATATATATATATATATATATATATATATATATATATATATATATATATATATATATATATATATATATATATGGTTTATATATATATATATATATATATATATATATATATATATATATATACATATATATATATATATATATATATTGATGGTACCAAAGTTCATGCACCGTATAAAGTTTGATAATGTAGCTTTTAGTTTTAATGACTCCTTTGCATAATTAATGATTTTCAGTAATTAGAATCAGTGTTGATAAGTCATCCTGAAATACAAGATGCTGGTGTCATCGGCATTCAGGACGAAGAAGCCGGGGAGATATCAAAAGCCTTTATTGTAAACAATAGTAACAAGTTGCCTGCAGAGGATGCCTATGAATTTGTCGAAGGTATTTGGGTGTTTTTTTTAGGCCTTTAAAAATGATTGTTTGGTTCCGGTTACCTGACCCCCACCTAGATTTTCACTGCCAACCCTAAACTATTTTTTACGTATTTGAGAAAAAAATAATATCATCGTAGAAATTGTGAACTCTCACGAGAAGTAGTGGATGCGGAAACTGACATCAACTTAAAAAGACAAAATAAAATTGTTCTTCCAATCTGTAATGGCTGTACATCTGATAGGAAAAAAATAAACAACACAGAGACCATTTGGAAAACAATGGAAAACCTGAACTAGACACTCACACCGAAAATAAAAATAATTAAAAAAATACATCTACCTACCCCACCTATTCTAAAATTGAGCGTAATCGGAACCACACAATTTTTTTATTAGGCCTTATAGATAGTTGTACGGTAAAATCAAATATTATTTGTGTATGGATAGTTAAAACATAACGGCTCAGCCTTTAGTATCTTTTGTCATTAATGCGATATTCAAGTTGCAGTATTCTAATCCTATGAAAGAATAACTATGTAATTATGTCAGGTATACCTTGAGAATATATTTACTCGAAATCTACATTTCTACGTGACTGACTACGATTTAGCACAAGCAACTCATTTTTCTGTTTGTTCTATATCAAGCAGAATAACTTTTGTGGTCAAATTCGTCATATTGATGAAACGAAACACCGAGAAGGAGAAACAATATCATTCAGTCATGTGCATGTTTTTTCTTTTTTTTCAAGATCTGTATTCTTATTACATTATTTACGTCATACCACTGACGTTATAACTATATAGTTATTAGCGAGGAACTTGTTTTAAGGGAATGTAATTTTATAATTCAACAGCTATTTATGTAAACTTAATAGTCTTTATAAAATTAACAAGAATACTCCCATCTTTAGTTAAGTAATAGAGAAAACTAGAGTGGTTAAAACATACCAAACAATTCATCTCTAGAAGAAGAATGACAAATGGCATAATTTTGAATTGCACCTTTCAGTATTTTTTTCATCTGACAAATATGTTAACTTTTTCTTTTCTTATTTGTACTATTGTTTTTGAACTTGCAATAAAATAATTAATTTTAATAACAAAAGTGAATAAGCTCTTATTGGGCTAGAGACATTCTCATTCACAAAAACGAAAACAGGAAAACAAACAACAAAGTACTATTTTGATTTGGCAATGGATATACATAAAGGTCTTACATGCTTTGAACAAAAACTTACAGTTTAACACGTAGCTATTATCAGCATGATATAGGTATCGAAGCATACGACATTTTTAGGAGAGATGCTATTCTCGTAAGCACACTCCCCCAACCCCACCCACACCCCCATCTCCGCTTATTTTCGTCGGTTTTGGAATGAAGCGTTTTTTGTTACAAAAGTAAAATGACATTGAAATTGGGTACTTTTTCAAATTGTTATTAAATGACCACGTTCAACGACAAACAAAAAATATGTTGTTCAAAGTGAGATGTACACGTTTAATTACATTTGTAAGAATTCGGGAAAAATAAAAATGGTACTGATAACAAAATTATTCGGATTATCGAATACATCCGGATGCTTGATGGTTTATATTACCGTATACCCAAAGAATATGTTAACGATATCCTAACTCAAAGAACGAATTAATGTTCTCAGTGATATCATCTCCTAGCAGTTGATGACGAGGCACCCTCACTTTCCATTTTGTACTTCCCTGTGAGACTGTTTGAGTTCTGTAGATGCAATGTGGACGCACTTAATGTTGATTGTCCCGGGATTGGTGCAATAGAATTATTAAAACGTGGACCGGGTCGACTCTCCTTGCGAGATGAACCAACTATGCTAACGTCGGCGGCGTAATTTGTTGCCCCTGCGTTGATGTCGCTATCTTTCAAGAAATGCACTGCGTATATTTTTGGCATGTACAAACAAACCAAGGTGACAGTGGCATTCATTATCATGGCAAGCGAGAGAAAAGTAACTTTAAAATAAGATCTGTTTGTGGTAAAGTATGTTGGAATGAAAGCCAACCAGATAACAAGTGTCGTATACACGCTAACGCTGATAAATCGTGTTTCGTTATAATTGCTCGGTACCTTTCTGGCTTTAAAAGCATAGTATGAACACAGCAACACGAGTAGGACGTTGTAGCAAAGCGATGCAATTACTTCGTTTTCTGTGATGTTGCAGCTTAGCTCCACGTTCTTTTCTTTGGGAATCGGAACAACCAAAATGGCTTCTGGTGGAATGTAAATTAACCATGTCGCACTAATAATTAACTGTAAATATAAAGAAGACAGAGTTAATAATACCATTATAATCTAATGCCAATAGGTAAAACAATGTTATAGGAAATAGGTTGTTCCATTGCTTTATGGCAGTTGGAACCTACTTCACACTACACCTGATGAGAAGCAAATATAAACAATTATGTAATTCTATGATCATTGTTTGACGTGAGGCACATACAATTATCAGTGCACTACAGACAACCGATACCAACACGCCATTTTCATTGTTTCTTCAACTGTACAGTGCAAGATTATTCGACAGAAAATATTAAAGCTGCACTATAGCTGCAACTGACTTTTGTCTGGAATGTTTAGTTAGATGCAATAACTTACTCGTAAAATCGGACACCCTGAACAGTATTGAATGACCCATGGGTTCAGAAAACTATTTTCTATAGTGGTCTGAGCTATGGATGAACGTATTTTTGTAGCTATATACATTATAAATCATATTGTTTTCAACTCCCTCAACAGTGATCACGATTTAAACTTGTTACTGCAATACTTATAGACAAGATCGACCAGAGATTAACATGTATAATGTCTAATTATTGGTATTTTAACATTTTTCAGTATTGCAGTTACAAACTAGTATAGTTTTAATACGGCGACAGTCTTAAAACAAAGCTTCCACTCAATATTTAAACCTGCCACTATACACCTACGTATAAAATTAACAGATACAATGTATTTTTTATAAATAACTGACTAAATTTTAGTGAGTATATATCTGGGTTATTTGATGAAAAATGTTATCCCTAATAACAATTGACCCAGCAAGTAATTAATAATGTATATGTAATCATTCTCTAGATAAACATGTTTTAGGATTAAGTTATGAAAGGATTATATTTTTTTTTATTCCTATCAACCTTTCTTTGACGTACGTTTATTAATTTCACTTGCAGGTATAACTGACCGTGAAGTCTGTATCTCTCTCTGTCGAATTGAAATGGGATTTTTGTTCCGAACAATCTGTGTAATATTTTAGTCTGAATATTACGGCGAGACGTGGCACCCCACGGGCATCAGATAGACAACCACAATGAGGGCTTATTGACACGACGTATCTGTCAGTTTACCTGTACTTAACCTGGCTAAAATAAGTAGAGCAACAAGACAGACACCCAGGCGCCAATGTTTTGATGTCTGCATTTGATGTCATCCTCATTGGGGCATGTTAGTTCATGTAGACAACATGTAGCAAGAAATCCGTATTCATTCAATATCGCTATCTTAAAGTCTATCTTGTCTATGATGTGCAGTTCGTTATTGGTATATGCGTGGTTTGTCAGCCGGTGAACGGTAACATGAAATGGGCAGTATGTTCGCAATCTGATAAATATGGGTGATGTCGAAGCCGACATTGAGGGTACTAGTGGTGCTGACGTAGGAATACTATGTTTATTCACTAATAAAATCAAGCCACTAGACAAATAGTTTTATCCATTGTTCTGATCGCGATCGGTTGATTGGTGAGAAAACGAGGCATTGATATATTGTGATAGATTATAAATGTAAATTAACGTCACTGCCTTGTCACCAAGTAGATTAATGAAAGAACGTGACCCCGTTGTTTACGAGTATTGGTGACTACCCAGCTGTGCAACTCTATCCCAGTTTTAATATGGTGTTATTAGAATGCTGCTGACGACCCCATTACGTTGATTATGTTAAATAGCCTGATGACATCATCATAAAGAAGATAATGACATAATTGTCTACGACTAGAAACTATACAATGCTATGTGGGCACGCCTTTAAAAGTAACGTTTAATACAACAAGGCTTCGTCGACATCACAGCCCCCAACACCAATGCGCTTAAATTAGCATCTACAGTAGGATGCGGTCATACAATTTGCTTAAAGCTCATAATATCAATTCATAGCAACGTCTAATCATAACATAAAGTGGTGTTAATTGACTCAGACAAACTGCAGGAGATATCGAACATCCACTGTACAATCTGAGACTAGGCCAGTCTTACTAGAAGCGGTTAAATGCTGTCTAGATGAAATAAACTTCCAACATTATCTAGCAAATTACTATTTGAGTCTAACGTTTGATGGTCAAGGTCAAAAGTCAGTTTATGAACAGAATGCTCATCTCTAAAGTATGGATGTATAACCTTGAATTGTGTCTATACATGGAATTTGGATATTTTTCAAACATATGGAGTAAATTTCTAATTGACCTTGAATGTGGAGGTCAAGGTCATGGGTTTCTATATGATCGAAAAGCTCATTTCTGATAATATTGGTGTAGACAATTGAATGACACCCCTATGAACACAACTACTGAAGTCATTGTGCAAATTTCAATTTGACCTTGAAGATGAAGGTCAAAATAAGGGTCTGAACAGAAAGTTTACCTCTAACAATGTGGGTGTATGCACTTAAATAATGTCTATAGGCATAACAATTGCAAAGTTACTTAACAATTTTATATTTAACTGTGCATACAAAGTTCAATGTCAAAGCTTAGTGTTTGCCTTAAAGCTTATACTTCAGATATAAACAAACATTTGAGTGGTGTCTCTAGGTACAAAACTTCCAAGGTATTGGATCTATTTTCTATTTGACCTTGATTATGAAGGTCAAGTTCAAAGTATGAAGCAAACGTTTACACTGATAATATGTGTGTAGTTATTTGGAGAGTGTCTGCATAGTCAAGTTCATGCATTATAGTTGCAAGACAATTTTCAGGTATTTGACCTTGGTGATGGAGGTCAAGGTTAAAAGTTAAGGTCTTATTAGAAAGCTTACTATTGATAAGTGGGAGTAGACACTTAATTGGTGACTGTATGAACCTATTTTTAGGTAAGGGGCAAGATATGTATTTCTACCTAAATTATGGTCATTAAATGACGTACACATATGTGTCATATAGTGCTTGACATGTATGCAAGGTTTGGTTGAAATTGAGGAATGGGTTCCTGAGAGAGATGTGGCTAACCACGGATGGATAGACCTTGGGGTAATTATGCTGATAATTACTCCAATAAGGATAGACGGACACGGATCTTCCCATTGGGGGCCTGGCTGATAAAAGATTCCAAAAGAACTAGATCAAGACCCGGACTAGTTCGAGAAAAATCTGAGTGGAGAAATGTTTGGATCTTGATCTAGGAAGAAGGCTGGCGAACGTGTCATCTCTGTGTAATCATGGATTTATTCGGGAGACCTAATACATCCATGGCGTAATTCTCTGTGGTGCTCAATTAATCTTGGTACGATATGAGATAGTCTTGAGTGTATTGCTGTTGTACATTCGCACGTTAACATTTATTTTGCACCAAATGACTAAGTAGTGACACTAGTACTGAAGATATGCGTTTTTGTAGAATGACGAACCCTCTCCCTGTTTTCCTCGTACTAAATCGTGTTTGGTATACTACAAACAAGATCAACAAATGGTAAGGTGATATTCGGCACTGTGCTTGTTTTTTTCATTTCATACTCTCCAGAGTGTTAGTTAGGATGGAGGCTACGGCGGCAGCTTTGATTGAAATAAGCAGCTAAACGTAATCTCCTTTCGTAAGCGGATTAGCAAAGCAAACTACGAATTTGTGAGTATTACGTATTCTACTAAATTTTGCACAGAATGAAAGATAACGATTACTCGGAGAAAAAAAATGTTTGGATCATTTCAACAACATTTTCTCTTTATCATGTTGTAAACCGACCCAAATCAGTACACGAACCGAATTCTATTATTCCAGCTTAAATCAAACAAAAGTTTTTAAAATCTCTCCAAACATTGGAATTTGAAATCTTGGACCTTGTCCTTTCAAGGTAATGAAAGTAATTAGGGGATTTACAGCACTTGTTTCCAAGGAAATTACCAATCTTTCATTTTCCCATACAGTTAACACGGTCTTCAGTAATTATATTTGTTTCTAAAATGACTAAATTTTGATATCATTTGGCATCTATTCCAAAAATTGCAAGGTGACCCTAGATTTTTCTTATTGATTTTTAGGAATAGGTTGGAGTAATTGTCTTGAACAAAGTAACAGCAAATGTTCACAGACTTTAGTTCAGTTGTGCATTGTACGTCAAACAATTGTTTCATGTCCAATGTGACTGAGATGAAATGTCACGGTTGGTTATATTTTCTTTTGTAACAATAATTGGAACATTGCCATTAAAGTAAAAATTCATATTTGATGAAAATGTATGTCATATTCGATATCAGTTTTGCAACACCTGTTACATGTAAGATGAATTTTACAGGTGTGACCATTCTCGCTAGCCGGAACACGTCTTTTAGCTGATGCAACCCAGCCATTTCATTGATGGTGTGGATCAGGCGGTGCCGTAAATTGGTTTGTGGTTTTGTGGTTCTCTTCGGAGAAGACGAATTATCAATATCAGTAGTGTGATCTCAAGGTTTCGTGTTGAGATAGACACACAAAAGATAACACACACAAACATCACATACACAGTGTAGACGCATTATTTAGTTAATGATATAAACAGTAACTGTATGAAAGAATCAGTCAGTTGGCTACTGACCATGGATTTTGATTGAACTTCAAGAAACGATCTATACCCCATGTCTATTGTAATTGTAGCAGTGTGCATGCTGTTACACAGTGTTAATATCATTAACTAAATAAAGAGTTGACACACTGTGTAAGTGATATTTGTGTGGTATCATTTTGGTGTCTATCTCAACATAGTACATTGGGTAAGCTTCTTCGTAAAGAGCTGTACAAGGAAGAGGTGTGATAATTGTAATGAATTTAGAAAAAAAAGTCAGTTCGCTTCATATAACCTCAGACCACTAATAGATTGGGTCAGCTAGGTTGATTTGTTTACATTTCTTTGCAATGTACAGATAAATGAGGCCTTAGGATAGACTTACCGATTCACTGTGATAGCAAGCCAAATATTACCTTGGAGTATGATAATAAAACATTCAACTCAACTGATCATAAATGCAATGATATTGAAATATCATAAAAAAATTATTTTCTCGCAAGATGGGGTATATTTTAAGGTGATACAGCTTGGTTAGGCTTCTTGTAGAATGCCGTAAACAGGTGTGTTGTTTTGCGACGACGATGAGTGAATACTAACCTACAGACCAATCCATCTGCAAAACAACATCCAGCTGTATACCCTTGATGAATGCCAAAGCTGGCGAATTATTAATTTTGTAATGGTCTCGATCGATGTTTGCAACCGACTCGGTTTGTGTATTTGTAGTATAACGAATTAAGAGACAGTTATTTATTCGCGACTCGAAAGTAAATATCACCACATCTACTAAGTAATTGGTTATCAACTAACACATTTTACATCTCAGAAGTGCAATGTACTTGAGGTAGTCTGGGAGTTGATAATTATATATATATATATATATATATATATATATATATATATATATATATATATATATATATATATATATATATATATATATATATATATATATATATATATATATAATTGTGTATCCTTATTTTAATACATGTAACATTAATTTCTAAAATTTGCAAAAAAACAACAATGTGAATTGATGGTTGTTAAAACTATAATCTTATTCCATTAAATGTTATTCATTGAAAAAATAAAACTAAGCTTGAGTATGCTTTCAGAGTTTTCTTGAATAAAAACACACGAATCTTCAAGGAGAAAATTGGGTTGATGATACACGTAATTGGTAATAATAATATCAAGGTTTGCGTCAGCGATTTCTTTCTGCTATTGATGTTAAGATAGGAAATTGTACATAATCTCATTCAGACACTGAATAAATAATGAAGGGAGGGTTTAAAAACACATTTCGGAAATTGAACGAGGTTCTGAATAAAAGGATTTGCAATTATTTTTTTCAAAATAACAACATTAATTTTACTAATGAAACAACTTCATCATAATTGTTTTTTGGGGGTTGAATTTCCAAACAAAACATATCACGCCTTGTCAAAGTAAGACATAGAAGACATATTCGTATTGTATAATCTGATCTAAGACTATTGTTTATTCCTTTCTTTTCTCTGACGCCAGATATGTTCAAGGCTGTCCATTCAAACTGTTCATTATTGTATTACTACGTACAAGCGTTATCAACTCGTTAAAGAGAAGTTCACAGAACAAGCTCACCTGTATAATGTTTTAATGATTTATATTAATGATTTATACTACTTATTGCATTTAATTATCACCTATATAACTTTTCACTAAATGTTAATGTCCCATTTTAATAGTAAATGTATATATCAATCTATTCGTCCATCCGTTGATCCATCCATCCATCTATCCATCCATCCTTCCATCAATCAATCTATCCAGCTATCCATCCACCCAAACAACCACCCATAGACCACTGCAATGACTATAGAGTTCATCCAATTTCGTATGATTTGCACCAATTACTTTTTCATCCATCGATAGAAACCATACGTAAAAAGCCATTATTTTGATCATCGTATGCCGTCAAGGTAGTTTCTCTAATACATCTACCCGACCAAGAGCGGTGTAGTAGATAACGGAAAACGAAGCACTAAGAACTGTCAAAATATATTTACTTAATTTATCAAATGTATGTTGAAATCAGTCTAAGAAACCAAATAATACTTTATCCGACTAAAATGATCAAATGGAATTGATTCTTTCAAGTAGGTATAAGCTAAAACGTATTTAAACCATGTTTACCAAGGACACGCATATCAAAATCTGTAGTATTTATACCGTGATAATGCTGCCAAGATGTCAGAATTATGACATGTATGTATGTATGTATGTATGTATGTATGTATGTATGTATGTATGTATGTATGTTTCGACGACAACAAATAAAAAAGTAACATGGAAGAAAATGCTGTTCTGACGCTATTAAATCTTTGCCTATGAATCTTATAACTGTAAATCTTCCCATAAGTTCAATGGCAATTAATTGAGTGTACCACACCACTTTGCCTTTCCGGAAAGGAAAGTAATTTACATTTCCGTAATTTTACAACGGTCAAGTACTTTCCTATTTTGTGTGTGGTTTAATCAAACTAATAACCCGAGTTCTTATAAAATAAACAGGATATTCCATAAATATTGTTAAGAAAACCTATTATAGTTTTATAGTAAGTACCCTAAACGTTTGAATAATTACCAATATATTGCTGTATGCATCAATCACTCTGCTGCTGAAAACGTTTCTCAACAACTTAATGTAGGTTTGTGATATGTGTTTGCTTACGGCGAAATAAGGGCGTGTGTTTATAAGTAGTATTTCCGTCATGGAGCTGTGAAGCTACGATAACCGTACACACACATATAAATGTATCGCAGCTCATTCTATTAGGTCATAGACCAGTGGAGGGTCTATGATTAGGCGAAGCATGTAACTATATGTGATCAATAAACATATGCCCGAAATCGTATGGAGATTATGGCACATTAATGAGATTGGTACACTTTTCTAAATTAATTAAACGTTTCAATTTGTGGTTCTTTCAAAAAAAAAATAGTGGTATGGTAAAGATACAACCTGGCGGCATGGAACTCTTCATCATATTGAAATGAAAGCCTTTCAGAATCTTCCGAACTTCGTCTTTTGTTAATTTGCTTGATATACATGACAGCGACAACAAAAGGAACAGACCAAACAACAATAAAATCAAACATATTTTATAACACTGGTCATCTAGCCTTCGGTTTACGTAAAATCTATTGTTCTTCAATGTTCTAGATTACAAAGTGGGCGATAGCGGTTCCTCTGTTGTACGATTCTAATCACCGTGTGACCAAAATTATAGCGTACATATTGGAAGTCCCAAAACAGCACTGCAAGTTCAAAATAAACTAGACTAGTTTTCAAAGGCATCTCTTTACTGAGACTGTAATGAAACCACTCAATAGCTTTATCACTGTTGTATCAACATGTTGAGACAATAGTTTTAGTTTGTGTCTATCTTAGAAACCGAAGGCTCACCTACCACACTGGGAGAAGCGAGCATGTAATTGATCGATTGATTGATTTATTTATAGATTGGTTTATTATTTGCTTGAATGATTGATCGATTGAATGGTTAATTTTTGTTATGAAATAAAACTTATTTTGTGTGTGCGATTTTGATCAATTGACGGATTGATTTTTGTGATGATATAAAACTTTTATTCTTCCTTCCCTGGCTAGTTTTCTTTCTGTAATTCAATCTTTATTGACTAAATAAAGACATCTTGTCCATTCTTCTCCTCTTATTTAAATTAAAACACCTATAATCTTATAATTGCCATGAGACCGGTTACATTAACACTTTGCTTTATTTCTTATCTTCTGGGAGGTTATCATGAACAAGCACTCATTCATTTACAACCTAGTGTACTAGTTAGTTTACACATCACTGCGTCTTTGTTCGGTATGATAATAGCCCAGCATTTCTAAGACTGAGAAATAAAGTAACGAGGGGGGGGGGGGGGGAAGGGGTATTAATCTATCCCCTGGTAATTATGAGATTGGGAGTGTTTTAATTTAGAATAAAGAGAGAATTATATACAGCTGAAAGAGAGAAAAGTAGCCAGGGAAAGAAGAGAAAAAAGTTTTATATCACCATAAAAATCAATCAGTCAATTGATCAATATCACACACAAAATAAGATTTATTTCACCACAGAATTAATTATTAAATCGATCAATCATTCAACCAAATAATCAATCAATCAATCAATCAATCAATCAATCAATCAATCAATCAATCAATCAATCAATCAATCAATCAATCAATCAATCAATCAACCAATCAATCAATCAATCAATCAATTTCATTCTCACTTCTCCCTGTGGTTAATAATTAGAAAATGTCAAACAGTATTACCGATTATATTTATACACAGATACTCTATGAAGTTCTCTAAGAGAGGAATGTTAACTTAACGATCCTGAGTGAACGCTATTCATATTAATCTTCAGTTCATAGAGAACTGGGCGATTCTGGTAATTCTTTGGGTTTATGACAGGCAGGTAAGTGTCTGTGGGTTTATGACAGGCAGGTAAGTGTCTGTGGGTTTATGACAGGCAGGTAAGTGTCTGTGGGTTTATGACAGGCAAGTAAGTGTCTGTGGGTTTTTGACAGGCAGGTAAGTGTCTGTGGGTTTTTGACAGGCAGGTAAGTGTCTGTGGGTTTATGACAGGCAAGTAAGTGTCTGTGGGTTTATGACAGGCAAGTAAGTGTCTGTGGGTTTATGACAGGCAGGTAAGTGTCTGTGGGTTTATGACAGGCAGGTAAGTGTCTGTGGGTTTATGACAGGCAGGTAAGTGTCTGTGGGTTTATGACAGGCAGGTAAGTGTCTGTGGGTTTTTGACAGGCAGGTAAGTGTCTGTGGGTTTATGACAGGCAGGTAAGTGTCTGTGGGTTTATGACAGGCAGGTAAGTGTCTGTGGGTTTTTGACAGGCAGGTAAGTGTCTGTGGGTTTATGACAGGCAGGTAAGTGTCTGTGGGTTTATGACAGGCAGGCAAGTGTCTGTGGGTTTATGACAGGCAGGTAAGTGTCTGTGGGTTTATGACAGGCAGGTAAGTGTCTGTGGGTTTATGACAGGCAGGTAAGTGTCTGTGGGTTTTTGACAGGCAGGTAAGTGTCTGTGGGTTTATGACAGGCAGGTAAGTGTCTGTGGGTTTATGACAGGCAAGTAAGTGTCTGTGGGTTTATGACAGGCAGGTAAGTGTCTGTGGGTTTATGACAGGCAGGTAAGTGTCTGTGGGTTTATGACAGGCAGGTAAGTGTCTGTGGGTTTATGACAGGCAGGTAAGTGTCTGTGGGTTTATGACAGGCAGGTAAGTGTCTGTGGGTTTATGACAGGCAGGTAAGTGTCTGTGGGTTTTTGACAGGCAGGTAAGTGTCTGTGGGTTTTTGACAGGCAGGTAAGTGTCTGTGGGTTTATGACAGGCAGGTAAGTGTCTGTGGGTTTATGACAGGCAGGTAAGTGTCTGTGGGTTTATGACAGGCAGGTAAGTGTCTGTGGGTTTATGACAGGCAGGTAAGTGTCTGTGGGTTTATGACAGGCAGGTAAGTGTCTGTGGGTTTATGACAGGCAGGTAAGTGTCTGTGGGTTTATGACAGGCAGGTAAGTGTCTGTGGGTTTATGACAGGCAGGTAAGTGTCTGTGGGTTTACAGGCAGAATGCAGGATTGGGTTGGGCGGAAAATAATCCTACAATCCTCGTCAGTATTTTTTTCTCGTACGTTTATAACCCTTTCAAATCGTACTAGATCGGATGAAGTGAACACAATTGAAACCTATAGTAAAACGACTGGGAATAGGGATTAGGCGATTACACACAAGGGAAAATCGCGAATTTCCAACAGGTCAATTTCATTCCTTGCAAAAAAGGTATTGATTTGTCATAGTCATTTCTATTGAGTGGGAAGACAACACCTTCGGCAGGTAAAGGCTATTTTCCAAAGTATCGGGTAATCTGATAACCTTCCTCATAATTGAACCTCTCCAAAACTGCAGATACACCTGTTTTCCTCTCTCATGAGATGTCGTATCCCTTAGCTACACTTATAGAACCAGACTGAGTTTAAATGATTCATGAACAAACACAATCTCGAAATACGATTTATGAAATCCATATCAAATATTACAACAAGATGGTTTATAAAGATCCAATTTTGCACAGCTGGTACTCAGAAAAGGTAAACATTTGGGTTTTTGCAAACTCTTTGCTAAACATATTATGCCTATATGTAAATGTTTATTACAGCGTGTTGCAGGTTACTGTTCACATTCGCGCGCGCGCGCGCACACACACACACACACACACACACACACACACACACACACACACACTCAGTCTTTGTCTCCCTCTGTTTCCGTCTGTCTCTCTCCCTCTCCTCATTTCTCTCTTCTCTTCCTCTCTATCTCTGTCTGTCTGTCTGTCTGTCTGTCTGTCTGTCTGTCTGTCTGTCTGTCTGTCTGCATGTCTGTCTGTCTGTCTGTCTGTCTGTCTGTCTGTCTTCAAGTCCAAGTTGATACACAGTCTGTTTTCAGTATGTAAAATAACATTTCATATACTCGTATATATGTCATATTTGAATCCTGATAACTTTTCTTAACATTTAATTATTGAAACATAGACTAATTCTTTACGTCATTCATATTTATACTTTAAAGTGATTATGCGTTCATCCGAAAAGTAAGTGCTGAGGCGTTTTATAAATTTTTCATAATTCTGAAGTCAGTGCTGTGTTGCATTTGGTATATCTTTATCATATAAATCCTTCAGAGTAAGGTCAACTTGGCTTTCCATATTTTCTCTTATTTATAATGTTTTTATGCTGGGAATCGGTACCAGTATGTAGAATCCAAACCCTGGGTTTGGGTGACGGGTCACAGAAAAATCCACTGGGATTCAAACCTATGACCCCCCCCCCCCCCAACTGCTAATCCTAACCTCTAACCACTGCACCACAGGGAGATGGTAATACCTTTTGGAACGCACCCTTGCAAATATAAAGTATGATCATCGTGTACGTACATTATATATATCACAATGCGCGTAACATATAGAATTGGCTAAGACATTGCTAAGTGCATACGTTTCGACCGATCCAGCGCATTCACTTGCATTCCACCCATCAGTACACCCATCCATCCACCCAATCCATCTACCTACCTAATAGCTTCCTACCTACCCATCTAAACACCTACCTACCCACCCACCTACCTACCTGTATGTCTACCTACCTACCTACCTACCTACCTACCTCCCCACCTATCAATCCATCCAAATACTCACCCAACTACTTAAAATCTAACACCCACCTACCTACCTACCTACCTACCTACCTACCTACCTACCCAAACAATCAACGCAATCACCCACCCACGTACCTACCCACCTATCCATTCATATCATCAATATAAATCATTGTTGGCTATAGATGTGTAGATGCCGTATACGATATATGTAATAAAACTACTGGCCTATATCCATGGCAGACTGTCTCCAAACCATTTAATTTACCATCACATTATTATAAAACGCTTAACAGGTATAAGTGGATATTAAAATTAAAGGATACACGCGTAGAAGTGAAATTATACACTAAACATGGCTTGGGTCTTAACATCGTAATCATGCAATATTTTCGTCAGTGAATTTACCTTAATGTTCTTTGTGTTACAGTGTTGTTCATCCTTACGGTTTGTAAATCCCGGGTTGTAAATTAACTATCAAAGTATCAATGTATCAGGTCAGGAGATATTCGTTTAATCCTGACCGATATAGAGAGTTTTATTACCCGTTTAAGAATTAAAATGTACAACATGAACAGTAAAGTGCACAGAGGTCGGTTGAAGGGTAATGGGAATCAGAAAAATAACATAATGCTAGTCGAGTATAACTTATCTGTCAGTTATAGCAATATTATTATAGATATAGCAATAGCGACTCGAAGAATGTGAGATGTAAGATGCTATGTGAACATTATATTAAGAAGATAGAAAAAATATAGACAAATAGAGATGAATGGACTTATACACACATACATAGGAGTGCAAAAGTAATGAGTAGTAGAACAGTCCTGATAAATAAATTCAACCCTTTCATACATACATACATACATACATACATACATACATACATACATACATACATACATACATACATACATACAATACATACATACATACATACATACATACATACATACGATTGAACCTACCTGAAAAAGTCCCATTATGAGCGATATAACAACTTGAGATCGAGGACTTATAAACTGTGGTCGTTTCGTCGACTTCTTGCCGGCATCAAAAATTCGATAAATTCTGTTTGTCTTGGTTAGTAGAGGACCATATGTTAGTGTGAAACTCATCATAAAACCTAGTCTGTTGATATAGCACGTAATTGTTTTTGGTTTGGCAATGAAACTGTACACTAGAACGTAGGAGAGTATGATACCAACAAACATTATACAGCTGAGTTCTCTACTTGTTGCCTTCAGCAGTTGTTGATTGTTGTAATGAATAAATGCGGCCAGTGTCAGTGAAGTAAAAGTCAGACCAAGTGCCGCTAAAGTTGATAACACGATCGCCCAAGGGTCTCCGTATTTAATGTACGAAGGAGGGATAGGGTTGCACTTCTTCTGCTCAATATTGGGCCACATATGTGCTTCACACTCTTGACATTTACTGGCGTTCATTGCCGTTATTTCATTCGAACGACACGGTACGCAATCCCAGCAACAACTGTGTTCACGAGGTATGGTTATTTCGCCAAGGGCACATGGTTGACTGCAGATGGATGTGGGTGGTGCACTGCTGGGGAATCTGTGATACCATGTATCTATGTTGTCTGTGAATATAAGTTTGTCGTCACCCCCTAAAGAATCCCACATACCAACTTTTACTAAATTATAAACACCGTTAACTAACTCTATCGTGTGAATGTCATATTTTCCGAGAAGGTCGCCATTTTCGTCGAAGGCTATTGGCCCACTTGCTCCATCGAACTGAAGAGAGAGGAAAGATTCCATCATCCGTGAAACGTTATTGTGTGATATGAATTCTTCACATCGCTGATCACTATTTGGGCATAAATTTCGTCTTACGTTGTCCCATCCTAAAGCAAAGGTATACACCGAATCGATGACGAGAGATACTGAATTGTCTCCGGAAAATCCTTCAGAATACGCCTCGGAGCATTTGCCGTTGTCTGTGTCGCTACAGTTCAAGTAATTCGCCCAAAACTCTTCAAACCATGGATTTTCCACATTGGTATCAGGTGTCAATGTCTTGAAGTAGTCTTCAAACGGATAAAAGTTTGCTGAATACAAATTAATTTTAAGTACCCCTGACGCTACTTCGCGATTTCGCGGTTCTATTTCATCAATACTTGCCGCCCACCCGTCGCTGCCTATCAGCATGAAATGGTTGGTTGCGTTCGCCCGTTCTATGGCTGCTAGCACTCCGTTAGCTTCCTTAACTTGTACGAACAAGACCAAAACGCGGGCTTTGGGTGCATGTAACAAGGTTTCAACTACGTCATCGAAGTCTTTGGCTGTCATAAAAGCGGATACCTCAATAGACTCTGCGATACATATACCAGCGACTTCAGCTTCATTTTTTAATTCCTTGTGTCCATTTTTACCGTAATTATCGTCTGAATGAACCAGGGACACAAAACTCCAGTTGAAATATTTCATGAGGTCAATCATCGTCTGTACTTGCAGTTTGTCCGGTGGGCTTAGTCTGAGAAAGTACGGAAACCGCTCTTTGTTACTGAGATCGTCGCTAGTAGCATAGTAACTGATCTGAAATATATTAGATAGGCCTAACAGCTGTGCGGCAGGAATTGTGGTAAAACTCATTTCAGTACCGATAACGCAGTCTACATGCTCTTCTGAGAGTGTTCCCTCATTACACGTACCTGTCTGTGTCGTACACTCACACTTTTCAGAATTTCCGAAAAAACTACTCGGCAAGAATCGGAGAATTTGAGCTAATGAGGTAGGTTCTCTCGTGCAAGTATCGTAGATTTCGAATCCAATTTGGATATTCGGTAAAATGTCTGACCTTCTATTGATCTCTTTGATCGCATAGACCATTGCCTCCACTCTTAGCAGTGTACCGAGATCTCGTAGAGACTTACACTCTCTCCTATCGTTGTAATCATGCAAGGGGAAGAGACCCCCTATAATCTTGTCACCCGGTGCAGTATATTTAACACCATCGAGATTTGGATAATGCACGGCATTTAAAAGTGTCGACATATGGCAAAGCAGTACAATAAAAACAACAAAATTATTAACTGGGTTTCTGGAGATGCCCGACAGCATCCTTCCGACCTATATTGAGCAGTTGGAACTACTTAACGGTTCACAATCTTCGGTTTCTGGTTCCGATAAAAGCACTCGTATTAGTGTACAAACTCGAACCGTCGCTTGATTTAACAACACACCGAGGGAATATCCTCAATAATGGGTAGTAGCAGCAGCGGAGGTAGATTTCTAGAAGTGTTGCAAATCCCACCGGTAGAAATGACTTTCACTTTAGCAAATTGATGGATATGAACCGACCTTAAAACGGTACACTGTGTGCTTGATTGTCATCTGCCAGTGAAAGAGATTTCGTTCTGTTGCCGTTTACCACACTGGATACGTTTAAATCGTAACGTCTTACATGCTGTCACTGTCCAATAACAAAACAAGCCATTCAGTTTCTCCCTATTATTCTAAATAGGTTGTATCACTATCCAACAAAAAGCGAATCGATGTGCATGAGATTAATCATAGGAAAATGGTTCCATCAACCCCTGCGGCGATCACCTGACAATAATGGTAGAATCCTGTCTCTACATACAATTGCTTGAATTTACCTACAAGACAAAGAGTATACATGTGTTTAATGTATTAACATACATACTGTGCACAAAACGTAGAGATTCGATATACTAGAGAGTGAGAGAGAGACAGACAGACAGACAGACAGACAGACAGACAGACAGACAGACAGACAGACAGACAGACAGACAGACAGACAGACAGAGACAGGAAAAGACAGACAGACAGACAGAGACACAGACAGACAGACAGACAGACAGACAGACACAGACACAGACAGGGAGAGAGAGACAGTCAGACAGACAGACAGACAGACAGAGACAGAGACAGAAAAAAGACAGACAGACAGACAGACAGACAGAGACAGAGAGACAGTCAGACAGACAGACAGAGACAGGCAGACAGACAGACAGACAGACAGACAGACAGACAGACACAGACAGAGACAGGGGGAGAGAGAGCCAGCCAGCCAGACAGACAGACAGACAGACAGACAGACAGACAGACAGACAGACATACAGACAGACATACAGACAGACAGACAGACAGACAGACAGACAGACAGACAGACAGACAGACAGACAGACAGACAGACAGACAAACAGGCAGGCAAACTAAAAAAACTGAAACAGATACATGGACACAGACAGACAGACAGACAGTCAGTCAGTCAGTCAGAAAAGGGGAAAGAGACACAGAATGAGACACGCAGACAACGGCACAAACATAGATGAAGAAAGAGAAAGAGACACACGTAGAGAAATACAACTAGAATCACACCTGTTGTTATGAATTATGATTGATCCAACATTTGCTATGCACTTGAACTTGTATATGTCTAATCAGCCAAACTCTGTACAGAAAAATCCAATTTTAGCTATAGGTAATTCAGAGTAACTTTCGATATAAATTATACGTTTTAGTACGAATATACGGTGCACTACATAGGAATCATTTGGCAATGTCTCTCGTTTGCGTTGTAATAAAAATGTACAAGAAAGGACTATAGGCACTCATATACTGCATCAGCCGATTCCTTTGTTTTTAATGTTTTATTATGTTGTTTTAATTTATTGCCTGTCGTGTCTTGGCCTGTATTGTTCTGTTTGCTGTGATGGGTTCTCCTCTGTTCTGCTCTGTTCTGTTCTATTCTATTCTATTCTATTCTATTCTGTTCTATTCTATTCTATTCTATTCTATTCTATTCTATTCTATTCTATTCTATTCTATTCTATTCTATTCTATTCTGTTCTATTCATATTAATATTCTTCGATCCGTTGTGTTGTATTTTGTCCTGTCCTGTCCTGTCCTGTCCTGTCCTGTCCTGTCCTGTCCTGTCCTGTTCTAGACATGTTCTGTCGTGTCCTGTTTTGTCCTGTTTCGTTCTATTCTGTTCTTTTCGTACGTCTCATTGACAATGCATTCAGGTTTTCACCTTGGGAGAATTTTGTCTATATACACGCACAAGTCTCTGATGTCGTACTGATTGTATACTTCATAACTGATTCATTGATAATAGTAAAGCGTTTTGCTCAAAGAGTGGGAAAGCGCTATTTAAAACCAATATTAGTATTATTAATATTATCATTATTTGGAGACATGTATTATATTCCTGAAGGGATTGTATATGGTTATATCTTTAGAGATATTCAAAATATACCCAGAGGAATAACTATATCTCGCTTCGTTAGCTTGTAACCGGGATCAGTGCACATTGTTTATATTACGAGCGCATTGAAATATCAAAAAACATTGGTTTCCATATGATTGTCCAACTTTTCGAGACAAAGTTATTACCAGGAATAACATTTCCAGATAAAAAATGTTGTTTTTTTTACCTGGAACATAAAAGCTATGAGCTTCAGTTAATAGTTAACAGTGTTATTGAGCAGGGAAGATACCCCCCCCCCCCCCTCTCATAATATACATACTCACAGGTTCGGTTTGACACAACCATGCAGCACATTCTAAAGTTTAAGACAAGGTCACTATTTCTTTGTTCATGTTTCATCTAAAATGAACTTAACCATTCAAACATATTACATATGACAGAGATACGTGGGTGCCAATGTTTTGACGTCTGTAGTTGATATCTAGATAATTAGTTTACTCCATTTAGACAAGATTTTGCAAGAAACTATTGAATTTCATTCTAATCTTGTTTTTTTATTGTTATGCTTCTATTGTTTTGTTTGAAAAGTAAATTGTTGTATTAATATAAAAACGACGCTTTAATTTTGAAAAGCGTGACTGACAAAATATTAATAATTCACTGATTAGACAGAAAGTGAATACTACGAAAGATAGGCCTATTATCAATATTTAAAAAAGAATACAGGAGATATACGAAAAGTGTTATAATCTATCACAACGTTGTGGAGATGTGTTTATTTAATGTTCACAGAGACATGCGGATTATCGGATCGCTATGGCAACCAACGACTCAATTCAATTCAATTCAAAACCTTTATAGTCCATTAAATCAAAACATAAATTGGAAAATTTCCTTCTGGCATCTCAGAAATCCCAATATAGAAATAAAACCACTATCACAGACAACACACAACCAAACAGACAAATGTACAACAATACTGCGTAGATCTATAAAAAAAAATTATAGATCCACGACTCCATCTTATGCTAAAAGAAGAAACAAGTACATGTCTGAAATTGTCAATTTACATGGCTTGTCATAAAAGAATATACAAAGTAAAATGTAACATATATGAATATATATAGATAAAGAACTTGTCAATTTACATAGTCCTTCAAAATATTAAGAGAATATATACGTAATGTGATGCAATCTATCACGAAGTTGGGATCGGGAGGACTTGTTTATTTAATGGAATAGTTAATGTTCACTGAGGCAGAGATATGTCAATCATACTTGGTTATCAAATCACCATGACAACCATTCACTCCACTGCAGGCTAAAAGAAGTTACAGTGTGTCTGAACTGGTCAATTTATGTGGTTCGTCATACAATAAAGCATAATATATATATATATATATATATATATATATATATATATATATATATAGAGAGAGAGAGAGAGAGAGAGAGAGAGAGAGAGAGAGAGAGAGAGAGAGAGAGTTCCATTCTTCTTTCGCCAAGTAGTAAACTCGTCGTCTTTCATTTTTATGTATATATGGTATATGTATATCATGCAAAATGAGGGTACTAGTTATTTATGCGTTTTAAAGTTTCATCGCCATTTTATGGTCTCACTATGACTTGAATATTGCGATTTAGTCACATTTAATCTGTCTTCGAAGGAAAACGGCTACATAAAATGCACGTGTCCGAATCTAAAGATGAAAATGCCGTTAAATAGGATTTTGCATATGGGTAGTGAAATATTGTCCAGTATACAAAAGGGTTTAAGAACGAAGTAGATACTAAGTAAAGTGACGGAGAATACGTCATTGGTAATCCCACGTCTAGTATTCTAGGCAGTCTCAAATCATTGAATCGTGAAAACCTACTTCTGAATTGATATATGTATTTACCTCGATGTTCTTCTAAGTGGTAAGCCTTCGAATACGTATACCCTACGGTAAATTCAACTACTCACAGGAGTCAAATGTGTTTTGTTTTCACTTACAGGAAACTGTGAGTTAAATTTATGGCACATCAAAGAGTGTCAAAAAAACTCCACGAAATTAAAAACGTGATTAATTATTTCACGAAGCGGGTTTTTATTGGTGAATATTTGACAAGTTGGCTACATTCTGCATGCTACGCATTCGTTTAGAGTAAATTTAGAACATGCCATGCGCTTTATGTATAGCAACAACGCTCATTTGGTTACTAAGTGCTAAGTGAAAATATCACAAAGTTTATCTAAAAGTTAAATCAACTTTACATAGAATTTTCAAGAACTGAACATTATTTGTATTAGTATTATTATCCGACGATCAACTTGATACCCTCTTATCTCCAATCCTACAAGCACGTTACAGACAATGATTATACAATATAGAAAAAACGAACGTTTATTTGGAAACCACACATTTCGTATTAGCAGAGCTGTAATACATGTCGACAATTCTTAAAATTTGACAATGGTTACCATGTACTATTAGTTACACTTTTACACTTACAGTTAACTTCCTGGGGTGGCCACCTGAAGTTTTCAGAAAAAATTATATAGAGTTAAATTTACATAACCAAATGTAAATAACATGTAAATGAACACATGTCCACTTCACGTTTTGCCTCATGTAACGTAATAATGTGTGTATATTACGATTCATTTGAATAGTGAGAGTGAAGTAGTTGTTATATGCGTGGTAGAACAGACTGCACACTATGATCGATCAGGCAATTGGGCGAATTATTCAATTCCGTTATAATCTGTAATCACTACAAGCGGGGAATATGAGGGTTCGGAGATACGACCTGCCAACGATGTATCTCGACAGCGCAGTAAATAGGCTAGAACTATTTCGATGTTACCAGAAACAAATGAGCAGTGCAACTTTATCAGTATATATAACTGAAGACAAACACAAACTCTACCTATGCTGGTGAAGATATCAGAGGTTCACTTTATTTTTATACTTGGCGAATTTTGCGTAAATAATTTTGCTCTTTGTGTCCTCTTTCATAAACAAGACCGATGGACACTTGACAAAATAGAACGTAATCTAAAATATATTTGACATACCAGTAAACCTAACAAATCAAGCGTTCACATTTAATCAAACTTACACACAATTCATTCTCTTGTCACACCCGGATATTGCCTTCCTTTGTAGTTAAAATTACGAAACTTGAAATAAAACGTCGCCTGGCTCAACAAAAAGCTTTCTGACAGTGTCGTCTGGCTCAACAAACATCTTACCAACAGTGCTACATTTTATCGTCTGGTTCAACAAACATCTTACCAACATTGCTACATTTTATCGTCTGGTTCAACAAACATCTTACCAACAGTGCTACATTTTATCGTCTGGTTCAACAAACATCTTACCAACAGTGCTAAATTTTATCGTCTGGCTCAACAAACATCTTACCAACAGTGCTACATTTTATCGTCTGGTTCAAGAAAAATCTTACCAACATTGCTACATTATATCGTCTGGCTCAACAAAAATTTTACCAACAGCGCAACTACCATTTTATCGTCTGGTTCAAGAAAAATCTTACCAAAATGTACATTGCTGTATTGTGTCGGTGAGAAAGGGATTCGTATAGCTTTTCGTTATTAATATGAATTCTTTATTACAGAATAGATATGTTTGAAATACGATGCTATATTCTATACTGAAGTGCTAATACCGCCTAAGGTACAGAAGAAGACTTGATATTTGACACGTTACGACTATCAGGTACTGTGAGTGTTACAAAATTCACTATGCATGTACATACACCGCTGCTAAGGTTTTCTTTCATGAATATTATATACTTTAGTTCGAATTTCAATAAAAGAGATGGATGTGTGACATTTGATTGGGGTTACATAGTTACTAAGGAGTTATCAGCAGATTAATCATTTAATAAATGTCTACCATTTCTCATCCTCTGAAAGATAAGAACACTACAGTGAGCTTTAGTTCGCTTTCCCTTCCAAGCAGAAAACTCTTATCATTATGCTTCAATATTTATATTATGACGACAAAATGTACCGGGATTAGGAACACAATAGGAAGGGGAGCTGTAACATTGTGTGGACAGAGATGATACATTTCTAAGCTTGTAAAATCGTGGAACGGATTAAATAGAATCCATATAGTTTAGAGCTTAGCTGAATAATTAAGTCTCAATCCCATTCGCATTAAGTCCAGCTATATCGTGATCTTATAAACACAAATCATTGCCGTCCCGGAGCTAAACGTAACACATGGTTAATTTAACGATGACGTAATGTTATTACCACATCTGTATAAATCATTTAAATAGTCCATGCTTGTTAACCTTCTTGCTTTTAGGGAGCCGACATTATTTACGACCGGGGGGAGGGGGGGGGCGGAGGAATTGCTTCGAAAATCCACAAAATTTGAGTGACCTGGCTTAAAAAAATTTCGTAACCCCCCTCCTTGACACAATTTTTTTTCATAACCCCCCCCCCACCATTTTACCGTCATCATAACTCATTAACTGTTCATGTTGCTACAAACATTATATACAAATTGAGGTTGAGTGTTCCATTGAACATACATACATACATACATACATACTATCGTTCATACATACATACATACATACATACATACATACATACATACATACATACATACATACACACACACATGCATACATACATACATACATACATACATACATACATACTATACATTCATACATACATACATACATACTTACATACATACATACATACATACATACATACATACATACATACATACATACATACATACATACATACATACAATATCAAACTTTTTATTTTGAATTTGAATTTCCTTATAACGTTATGGATGTAGCATATTTCAAGAGGAAGGGGTAACAATGAATGCAGCTTATTCCAAAAGTAGTACCATGGGTAAAATTTGAAATTAGGTGGTATTAGTTGAATCAAAGTTTGAGGGAGCCAAGTGGGGGGTGGAGGGGGTTTCCTCCTACCGTCTCGGAGATTTTTGAATTTTTGAAAGAATGCTTTCTGGTGCTATTTTAACATGTAAAATGTTGAGTAGCCCCCTCCTCCTTCACTCCCCAATTTTTGGGTAACCCCCCCCCCTTTCACTCCCCAGTATTTGAATGACCCCCCCCCCGCTAAATTCCTCCGACCCCCCGGTCGTTAATATTGACGGCTCCCTTATCATAGTTATTAAATAATAATTAACTACGCGTGCCTTTTAAAATCAATAATATTCATACAATTTTGTATAATCTAATCTTTTGAATTTGACATGAGAATGTTTTGAGCTGGAATACATTTACCTTAGTGGCTGATATCGCTGCAAAATGCAATTATTTATATCTTCAATTAATAATAACTGTTCGAAAATAATTGTTAAGAATTAAAGCTTCGCCCCGAACTTGTTCTTTTCGCCCTTCCTCTAAAATATTTTCCCTCAAGGGCTCCAATTCATTCTGTTGTACTATGTCATCGTGCGTGCCAGGCAGTAACTGTTAAGTACTATGCTTATTCCAAAATTGTGTTATAGGTATAATAAAAGTTTTTTTTGCTGCTGTTTCAAATTTGATGGGGTAATTTTCTACTTCAGTCTTTTTTCTCCCTTTTCTGTTTAGAATATTTGCTCACGCAAAGGGAGGTATTCATGAAATGCCTTAAATTGCAGTTTACGTTTTGCCATTCAGAATTCGGAATGAATTTTCACCAACCTACTTATTCGACATAATTCACGTGGCGACAACTTTTTGAGCGTCCTTTCATCTGCCAAATGTCTATATACTGAATGAACCCAATTACCAATAAACATGATATACGGCGGATGTGGTTTCTCACGGGCCTGCATTGAATTAAAACATATGAGAATGAGGATGTATAAATTGATTGATTGATTGATTGATTGATTGATTGATTGATTGATTGATTGATTGATTGATTGATTGATTGATTGATTGATTGATTGATTGATTGATTGATTGATTGATTGATTGATTGATTGATTGATTGATTGATTGATTGATTGATTGATCGATCGATCGACCAACCCACCGACCGACTCACCGATACGTTTTCGTACATTTGTAAGTATTGTACATAGGTTTTTCGTATGGCAGTGCACAACGCTTTTCGTACGTGTGCGTACAGTGTACACAGTCACATATGTAAGTACACAGTCTGCACAGTTTTTTCGGACGTGTGTAAAAAGCATACGACGTCTTTCGGACGTGTATAAACAGTGTACACATGTGTTTCGTACGTGTGTAAACAGTGTACACATGTGTTTCGTACGTGTGTAAACAGTGTACGTATGTTTTTTTCGGACGTGTGTAAACAGTACACGTACAGAAATGTTCCATACTATTTACTGTATACAAACAAGTTAACGTAGTAGGAGTGCTGTTATCATTTTGATCATCATACGACCATACATACTTCATGAAACATCAGTCCGTTACATGTATAAGTCGAAGTTACATCTACATTGTAAATGGACTTTTAGATGATGGATCTTACAATGTGTGTTTATTGCAGTCTATGAATACAAATATTTGAAACGATATCAGTTTGTTCCTTTCATAAGTTTCAGATAGTAGAGAAATATTCTTGGTATATATCTTGATAATCTTAAGTATAGTATTGACTAATTACCTAGGTCACACCTAGTTATAAGACATAAACAAAATGTGTGTGTGTGTGGGGGGGGGGGTGAAAATGTATCGATATCAGACATACAGAGGATTAGTCATTTCAATGTATCTAAATATATCTAGCTAATTTCTTTCATTTTACATATTGATGTATTTCACGGGATTGTATAAGAAGAGGCAATAGCATTAATATCATACATTCCATACACATACAGCGCGTTGCAGGATACTGTTATAAGGATGTGTTTGATACAACCATGCAGAAACCAATAAGGAACTGCACATTGTACACTAAGTCTTAGTATAAGATAGCAAATTTTGCAATTTTGCTACATTTATTTAGTCTGAATGAAATGAACATGCTGTAACTAGATTCAGACACGTGGGTGTCAATGTTCTGATATCTGCATACTGACACTTTTAGTTCATTTTACTTAGACAAAACGTAGCAAGAAATTGTATCAATTCAATCTTGCTATCCTAAAGTGGGAAAACAGCACATTGGTTTCTGAGTGGTAACTTGAAGTGCGCTGTAATAACCCACCTGGTTTGGCTAAGCTTCAATTTCGCCATAAATACACTACTGCACATTTTCTTATGATATATTTGGTATCTGTGTGATATATCCTTAGACTCATCTTTGCTGCTTCATTGCTTTGTTGTAATCTTCATGGATTTCTAATCAGACTGTAATATTATCACGGTCGACTGACGTCCCCAATGGCGTTGGATTTACTCTACCTTTGGCTGTTTTCAATCGTGCAATTTGCATCACGCACTTTATAGTTGATTGAAGTTAGATTTTTTGTAATCGTAAATATAATTGAAGTTGAACCAGTGTGTATTGATATAGGGACTAAAAATTGTCTGGCCATGAAAGGTTTTGTTTGAAATGTATGAATGATTGGCAAGGTATTGTTTGTTGCGCTTGTACCGTTTTTACCTCTCTCGTGCTTATTATTTTTCATTTAATATATTTATATTTTTACTGGCGCAATGTTCTCATTCAACATTTATGTTTTTCGACAGCTTTATTTACGTTTGCGTATTGCAGAACTGTATAGGTATAGTATATTGGAGTCGGACATACTTGTTGCTAGTAATTTTCCTTTAAGTCCACGTTGATGTTCGTCTTTCTATGATATCATTATTAACGTGGGTATCTGAGTATGAACCGATGCTTGTTTATTAGCTATGTCCCTCTTTTGAACTGTCATGTGTATCATCCCATGGCCACTATAGACTCATTTCGGGGGGGGGGGAGGTAAGATCACTACCTGTGCAATCCATCATATCACGAATGCCAGTTAGAACTGAATATACGAGAAATGCACAACTGAGAGTCAAACTAATAAAGAAGCAAAAATGCTTATTTTAAGTTTTACTATGGTTACTGACCTTAGTACTTACAAATATTTTAAAAGTAGTCATGTGCTACCTTCAGAGCTTCAAATCTTAGGTCGGATTTTATCAACGAAATCTTTGGTCCGACCATAGTGTATGCATTATGCATACGGACTGTCTTGGACAAAGGTTTAGAAAATAAAAAAAATAGTTCATTCAAAAATGAAAGCAATTCAAGAAAAGTGCCACATAAGAGATGCCTAAGGATTGTAGATCTTTCTTTAAGACAACATTTTTACGATATCGTCCTGTCTGTTTACCGCCCTTTTATCCAGAGTACCTTGCAATTCTTATCTTTGAAGGTGAAAGCGATACCGACAGGCTCTCTTTACATTTGCAAGATGGTGTATTGCTGTTTATCTACCCGAAGTGTTTATCCAAATCGACAGGCTAAACTTTAACTTCGACAGTTACATATTAAATATTTTTGATCATAAGCTGATAAACAAAATGATAACATACCGTGACGACAAATGACTTTTCCTAAAAAGCGATGGGTGAGTGCAAGTTCTCGGATATCTCTCCAGTAATATTGATTAATTAATTTGAAAGAAATTGTATTAACTGCATATACTAATCTATGATAGTTTCTATGAAAGTAAAAATCGAATCATTTTTTGATTGAGTTTTTCTAACATATCTCATAATGTTGCTTGCATACCCTGATCAATGGAAAAGATTTATCAGTACGGCTGCATTATACTCTCGGATAAAAAAACAACATAAAATGAGATAAGAAACGTGTGTGACAGAATCATTGCAATAAGATCAGTAAAGCATTTGTAACCGTTGGCTAAATCGTTGTGGGAGAGAAGCGATCCTACGGAATTACCACGATAAGACATCAAATATGCATAACGTGTAATGAAGATTTTACCAACACGACTTGTCTTATACCTAAGGTGTTTCTGACAAAAAAACGACAAACTGTAACCTTTGTAAGTTTACTCATGGGAGTTGTTGGGGTAGAAATACGTTTGTGTATATAGTAATGGATATATCGCAATATGATTGAGAGATTTAGATAATTATGCATATGGAGAAAATATACACAGAGCATGCAGTAAACTAAGAAATATACAAAATGCTATAGAAGGAAATATAAGGATGAAAAGTGACTCAAATGTCGAAGCTTTCAGTGACTGTAACATACATACATACATACATACATACATACATACATACATACATACATACATACATACATACACATACATACATACATACATACATACATACATACATACATACATACACACACACACATACATACATACATACATACATACATACATACATACATACATACATACATACATGAATTACATACATACATACATACATACATACATACATACATACACACACACACACATACATACATACATACATACATACATACATACATACATACATACATACATACATACATACATACATACATACATGTATTACATACATACATACATACATACATACATACATACATACATACATGTATTACATACATACATACATACATACATACATACATACATACATACATACATACATACATACATATACATACATACATACATACATACATACATACATACATACATACATACATACATACATACATACATACATACATGAATACATATACACACATACATACACGCACACACACACACACACACACACACACACATGCATGCATGCATGCAACTATACAATATTAAAGAGACAAAATCCGAGGTGTACCATACATTAAGTAATTATGAAACACAATTCCTCATCAGATTCTCTTAAAGTAGTTGTGTACGTGACGTTTTATAGAATGAATGCTGTTTACAAGAAATGTCCGTGTAGCGATGCGTGTTTATATTGCACCCGTGTGTACATGTTATCAAATTACACGTAGAATAAAATTTTGCCATAAAGCCTTACTTACAATCGTATTCATTACACTAGTGTTTGGGCATGAGGGTATTTAATCAACCAATCAACCAACCAATCAATCAACCAATCTTATATGCAATATATTTACAACGAAGTTTGGACGTGACTCGGCTGAAGTACAACTGTTACACTTCCATCTGGAAATTTCTTGAAAAGTACAAATAATATGAAAATAATATCTCTTCAGTTGTTAGCACTATTTTAGTATTCATTTGCATTCACTTTGAAATGCAAATAATTCCAGGATGGACGATTTTTAACATTTTAGTTGCTTTATTATATAAAGGTAAAATAAATAACTCGATTGATGTAAATGGAATTATAGAATTGTATTTCATATATTTATATTCCAAATTAGTTACCATGATTAATAACCGCCTGAATATACACAAACGTTGTCGAAAATAAGTCCCATTGGGTAAAAGGTAGGTTAATGAAATGTTTAGTGTATCTGAACAAAATGATGTCCTCGAAGACGTTCAGGTATTCGACACAAACATTTCACCCCAAAAACTTGAGAAATGGTGAGTTAAAAGATACTAGCATACTTACTAACACAGTCCTCCAATTGTTTGAAATGCATACTTGTTCAATGGCTTGCGTTCTAACTATGTGCGTATACGTACATGCTAATTGCTAAAGAAACATTAGAATATGCCATTAACATTAATGAAATTCGTACCTCCTCCGTTGGGATTGTAAGACATGTCTAGGGAATTTAGAAATAGAACACACAAAGGGTGACCTCAAAATTATGTTCCTAGAATGTAATTCGTATTGCCTTGCAAGACAAGCGAGAAAATTAGATATATCATACATAATCCGAAATTGACCCATTTTACGGATTTACAACGGGAGAGAAATCAAACTATATAATATGATAATTAAAATATAATTCTCGAGTCGAATTCTATCCTCATCGATGGAACCCATGTTATCATTCATACCAATACACCCGAAATTAGTATTGCTATGTTCAGTGCTGGTGTTCATGCGTCTGGCTCAACAAATTCCTAACGATATTGCCACGTAATTTTCATAATCTGGCTCAACAAATGTTACAATAACATTGTTACTTTTCATCCGATCATCCGGGTCAATTAATCAACTTAGAAACATTGTAAATTATTTGTTCTGATAAGGCCATGGCTGTTTGTATAATTTGGCAACTTATATTGACGCCAATGACGTATACATCTGCGTTTACTGTTTCACTATACATTATTTGGTGACGACCTGCTTGTGTAATGGTACAGGATATAGCAGATTATTGTTCATGATCTCTCTCTGTTTGATACAATCATGCAGAGACAAATCTAAGAAATTATCATTGTTACACTCTAAGATATCAAGATTGTAATTTCATGCTACATTTAGTCCGAATAAAATCAACTAATTAAACGTACTGCAACGAGACACGCGGACGCCAATGTCTTGATGTCTGTATTTGACCTCTGCATGGTGGTACGTTAATTCATTTCATTTAGACAAAATGCAGCAAGGAATTAAATTCATTATTTTGTGAACAGCATGTGCAGGTTGTATCAAGCAGAGACGCTGAATGGTACCTTGAAATGAGCTGTAGTTTATGCAAAGATAGTAAATAAATTGATATCACCAAGCAAGACGACAATCTGGTTCTAGTGAAATGGTTGTTATAATTTGTTTAGTTTCATTTAAACTTCAATGGATATACGTTGTTACACTACACATTATTTGACAACGATCTGTCAATATTATGGGAATATATGAAAAGAAAGTAATGTGCGGAATCAATGATGAATGATTTCAAGCAATACTAGGTTTTTGTTGGGTCAGGTTGTTGCCGAACCAGATTCCGCTTTGTTTCTGAAAAAAAAACTAGCATGAAATATAACTACAGCACGGATACACTGGCTTCACAGATACATGTGTAAACGTATCGACTTTGCTCAAAAAGCTTCAACTGGTATTAACTTGTAGATTATGAAATGTGAGAAAAGGACTTACCTAATGTCAAAGAAAATATTTCACAGGTTAAATGGCATCCATTACTCTGCACAGAACAAGAATATACGACCAGAGATAATAAAGGCAAGTCAATGTGTACTAGTGAAGACTATATACACCGTGTCAGCTGGTAGCCGCAGTGTTTACATAGCGGGCTGTCGAAGGCGGCCGAGTTCATATGTGCGTTTAAAGAGCGTATCATGATGGTATTTTGATATCAACCCTTCAATCCAAGATATTATGTATGCAGGCTAAGGCCTAATAAAACAAATTGTGTGGTTCCGATTACACTCAATTTAAAAATAGGTGGGGTAGGCAGATTTTTTATTTATTTTATTATCTGTATTTTTTTTCTGTGTGAGTGTTTACGTTATCCATGTTTTCCAAATGATCTCTGTGTTGTTTATTTCTTTCTATCAGATGTACAGCCATTACAGATTGGAAGAACAGTTTTATTTTGTGTTTTCAAGTTGATGTCAGTTTCTGCATCCACTATATATTTCTCGTGAGACTTCACACAATTTTTGCGATTTTTTTTTTTCGAATACGTAAAAACACATTAGGGTCAGCGGTGAAAAGCTCGGTGGGGTCAGGTAACGGGAACCAAACAATTATTTTTTTACTCCGTCATTTTAATTACATTATGTAGGGTAAACATGTAATACTCCGCCGTTTTTAATTACATTATGTAGGGTACACCTGTAATACTCCGTCGTTTTTGATTACATTATGTAGGATACACCTGTAATACTCCGTTGTTTTTAATTACATTATGTAGGGTACACCTGTAATACTCCGTCGTTTTTAATTATATTATGTAGGGTACACCTGTAATACTCCGTTGTTTTTAATTACATTATGTAGGGTACACCTGTAATACTCCGTCGTTTTTAATTATATTATGTAGGGTACACCTGTAATACTCCGTTGCTTTTAATTACATTATGTAGGGTACACCTGTAATACTCCGTCGTTTTTAATTACATTATGTAGGGTACACCTGTAATACTCCATTGTTTTTAATTACATTATGTAGGGTACACCTGTAATACTCCGTCGTTTTTAATTACATTATGTAGGGTACACCTGTAATACTCCGTTGTTTTTAATTACATTATGTAGGGTACACCTGTAATACTCAGTCGTTTTTAATTATATTATGTAGGGTACACCTGTAATACTCCGTTGTTTTTAATTACATTATGTAGGGTACACCTGTAATACTCCGTCGTTTTTAATTACATTATGTAGGGTACACCTGTAATACTCAGTCGTTTTTAATTACATTATGTAGGGTACACCTGTAATACTCCGTCGTTTTTAATTACATTATGTAGGGTACACCTGTAATACTCCGTCGTTTTTAATTACATTATGTAGGGTACACCTGTAATACTCCATCGTTTTTAATTACATTATGTAGGGTACACCTGTAATACTCCGTCGTTTTTAATTACATTATGTAGGGTACACCTGTAATACTCCATCGTTTTTAATTACATTATGTAGGGTACACCTGTAATACTCAGTCGTTTTTAATTACATTATGTAGGGTACACCTGTAATACTCCGTCGTTTTTAATTACATTATGTAGGGTACACCTGTAATACTCCGTCGTTTTTAATTACATTATGTAGGGTACACCTGTAATACTCAGTCGTTTTTAATTACATTATGTAGGGTACACCTGTAATACTCCGTCGTTTTTAATTACATTATGTAGGGTACACCTGTAATACTCCATCGTTTTTAATTACATAATGTAGGGTACACCTGTAATACTCCGTCGTTTTTAATTACATTATGTAGGGTACACCTGTAATACTCCGTCGTTTTTAATTACATTATGTAGGGTACACCTGTAATACTCCGTCGTTTTTAATTGCATTATGTAGGGTACACCTGTAATACTCCGTTGTTTTTAATTACATTATGTAGGGTACACCTGTAATACTCCGTCGTCGTTTTTAATTGCATTTTAGAGTATACCAGCAATATTTTAATGCAATAAGTGATGTGATAAGAACAACAGAATAAACATATTCTATCATTCAGTTCAGTTCACTTTTTTAATTAAGTACGTTTTGTTCATGTTCTTCCTCGACAACGTTAACAACCATAAAATGTATAAGTAAAGTATAAGGTCTGTGATCGCGTCAATGTTGCCCTGGTGACTCCATAATTCTTTTAACAAATATAACTGATTTAGTTAGCTTAGCGAGCTTGCGAATGTAAAATATATATTTAGATAATAACAGCATTATGTTTTTGAACATATCATAATCAATGAAATTCAGCTAGAGATTCCACGGACAACATATCACATCTAAAGACTAACACAAATGTAATAATGATTCAGTTGCCATGGTACCTACTAAACGTGAAGGGGAGAGGGGTGGTTTCATCATATGCATTAATTTGTATAGACAAGATGTCTGTGTTTGTATGTGTCTTAGAGATCGAAATATTAAATACAATGTAGTTGAATACATACGCGTATGTATGTATGTATGTATGTATGTATGTATGTATGTATGTATGTATGTATGTATGTATGTATGTATGTATATGTATGTATGTATATTCAGAAAATACATTGAATGGTTTTCAAACTAAAAATTAGTCTCATGGTTTTGCTATTATTTTTTCAATACGAATTGTCAACATTATAATAAATGTCTTTAAGTGTCATGAATTTCTACTAATTATATTAATAATTAGGTCTTCACATTGTAATTTTGGATTTAAATCTTGTAGTTTAGGTAGGAAATATCAACATAATGTTTTATTTCATAGGGCCACATGGATGAGGATCGAATATTTATTTTTAATTTTTTTAATTCATAAAACAATTTTATCATGGCTTCCTACTTGACAAATAAATGTGAAACAACATATGTCAAGTGGACAAGTCTGTACGTGTTTGTAATTCAATACATTACAAAAGATTAATGTATAACATTTGTTATTGTACGTACAATAACAAACTTTACAAATGTTAAAGGTTTTTTTTTTTGCGCTGTATTGAATCACAAATACAGACTTGGTCTATGTTGTTTCACATCGATTTTTTTCAAATCGGAATCCATGATGAAATTGTTTTGTAAATTAAAAAAAAAAATAAATAAATACCCAATCGTTCTCCATATGACCATTTTATAACAACCTTGTCACTTTTACATGCCTATCCAATAATACATCAATTAGTACTCTTCTTTTCATATCATGTTTGAACGAATTACACATTTAACAAGATAAATCACTTACTTATTCCACTTATGGTATTTGAATTTTTTAAAATTATTTCGCAATATACGACATATATTGATAAGACTAGAATCAGACTACATCATTCTGTTGAATCAGATTCGAAGTATCGCCCTACACATACGATAACTGCTTGAGTCTTAGAATCCCTTCCAGTTATCCTTTAGGCTATACTCCTGAAGTGAACGGTTCTCTGAGAAATAATTTAAACCCTATTGTGACATTCATTAGTAATATGAATAACACAGCCCTCATGAATAATTAACGTTCTTCAAAACTGCTCGTTTAAATGACTATTCACTTATCGGGTTTGATGGAAATTCCTGCTTACCTTGCCACTGCAGTCTTGATGGAATCAAGGTTTGGTCGAAAGTTTACGATTTTTGGTGCCTCTCTTCTCTGTTCATCCTCAGCAATTGCTACAACGTTCTTTCCGATTACTGTTTTTGACTTGAGCGATGCAAATCTACGGCGTTTGCCTCCATTTTTATATATAATTACCTCCCGTAGGCGGTATTAAAGTTGCCGATTCAAGTTTCAACTTTTCCGAGCTTTTTCGAGTTTCCAGGTTGCCGATTTTGAATTCCCCTTATGCTTTTGAAGCCAATTTTCTGGCAGAATTTGACATTTGACCCTTAGTTTCTGGCTGAAAGGTATACTTTTAACCCCTAGTTTTTTATTTTAAAAAAAGTTCATGCTTGTTGTACTTTGAATCCGCCATTACCCACCCAAGTATCCCACCCCAATTGGGGACAGCATTGACTCGACCCTGATGGTGAATATCATGGTCACGTGGCACATTTGCCATACGTCGATGTATTTCACGAAAGTTGAACCCAAGTTTACATTCACGACATTTAAAAGACTCCATGTATGCAGGCAATGATCTGCAATATCGATCGATAAGTTAGTTGTATACAGGTTTAATACTGAGCCGAAAACAGCCGATCATCATATCCCTGTGGCAAAACATGGCTGCCTGAGTCGTACTTCCACATTGCCAATGATATAGACTCTCTCACAGTCCTCGGAGCTTAACTTTACTAAAATTTAAGCTAAACGAATTATTTTGTATGTACCGATACCAGCTATATAATAACCGTACTCGAATATCCTTGTACTGTGCGCCCTCATCGATCATGATAGGGATAATCATTCGTTGACGTGTGACTGCAACGCTCCGTGTTTTCGGGAAGCCCAAGGACTGTTAAGACTTGTTCAAATTTAGCCAAATAATGTAGTAGATAGGTTACTCAGTTAATCATAGAGCACTGCTACTTTCCTCTATGTCTGAAGAATACGCAAAACATCTCCGATTTACACTTCTAAAGAATACGTCAGACAACTAATTTTAGTTGTGAGAGAATATCAGGGGACAAACACTACGATGTGGTGATAATACCTCCAATTTGAGTGAGGGCGCTGTATTCTCAATTTCCTGTTTGCAGTCTGGAATGGCCTGTTTAACATTGTCTCGTTAATAAGTACTTTGCATCTATTCACTGAAATCGTGACCCACTGAAGGACATATTTCTCTGTCGTTCGTGCATCGACACAATCATGGTCGTTTATTAACATTCCCGAAGGGGATTCAAATAGCTATTACCATTATCGTAGAATACTGAAATACAAAATCAATTTCGTTGCTATGAAAAGTTGATGTGTACAACCGATCATTCTCTTAACGTATCGAAAAAGAGGTTTATCAAGCGCTGTGTCGACAAATATCGGAGCATAGTATTTCATATAAATCTTACAGATAGAAGGCCTCTCTCACCAACGCCAACAGAGTATGAATTATATTTCAATGTCAGTTTTAAATCGTTTAGACTCATCTCTTTTTCGTTTTATCTATCGTGTCTCTGCTTTATACATGAAAAGTACCGCCAATCTCTGCTACAGGCACGTCTATACTATCAGAAGAACACGAGTATAATAGTGATAGTTAACGCCAATGGAGGTTGATACTTAGTATGCTACAAGACTAGAAGAAATATTAACGAATTGCCAATAGGTAGACCAGTTTGCTAGAATCGACATAACCTTCACTTGAGCGCATTTAGTTAAACGTGGGTATTGTGGTTCACATGTAGATCAAGTTTTAGTTTTGGTAAAAAGTCTGATTTCAACTATTTTGTTTGATAGGTATTTCACTATATCTGCGCAGGTGAAAATGGTATTTCATCTCTTGCATGTTACATGTTTTCCATTTCTAGGTACAATATGTATTAGAGAGTGTTAGAAATCGTAATGGTCAACTCTAACTCTCTGTCTGTCTGTCTGTCTGTCTGTCTGTCTGTCTGTCTGTCTGTCTGTCTGTCAGTCTGTTTGTCTCTCTGTCTGTCTGTCTGTCTGTCTGTCTATGTCTGTCTGTCTGTCTGTCTGTCTGTCTGTCTGTCTGTCTGTCTGTCTGTCTGTCTCTATCTCACTCTCTCTATGCCAACATATGATAGATATGGTTAAAATTCATGCAAATGTCCCCAAATAAAACATCGTTTAAATATAACACATTTAAGGGAAAGATCCTTGCCTGTGAATATGGCAAGTACCCTCAGATTAGTGTATGCAAATTTCAATATGGAAATAATAAGACCAATAAATTACAAATGTTCGACATACTTTGACATGAAGCTGACAGTATAATCTATATACATGTGTATATGAAAGTAATCAAAAGTATTAAGTCTGGTGTCGCGGGTATCATAAATGTTATATTTTTGCACACTTTCATAAAATGTAATTTATATTCTAACAGAGCTAGTATGGTTTCTTGAGTTTAAGTTATTAATTTTGATTAGACTTTGTCGATTAAAGAATTACATCATCAAGGCATGACGTGAATGAGATATTTTTCCTAAACAGTCGAACGTCGTTGGTGTCGCTCTTATAAATGAGGTTTTCGCAATTTGTATATCAAAAGTTATGTTTGTTCAAATACACAAAATGAACGATTCTGTACGCAAATAACGCTTGCCAGTTCCATTATTTCGTTTGAATAATTTTGCATAGTTCTCACCTCTAATGCATTTACAGGAACTTCGCCACTGTTTCGTTTGTTCAACTTTTTATGACTTCTCATCACTTTTGACCACACGATAGGGTTGGTTTCAGGCTTGTAACGGATAGCGTAAAGCTTTTGAAGAAAAATACACACAAGTACAGCATAGCTTGTTCCACAAAAACCCAAAGGCGATTGTTTTGGACCTCATGTGATATCCTGGTGGAAAGGAGAAAAACGTTCCGACAGCAATAATCCATATAAGTATGAGGGCAACAAGCACAAAGAACAAGAACTTTGGCTCACCAAAATTGTCTGCACACTTTCTGGTGCGATATGAAGTAAAAAGTCCGATAAATTTTAGAAGAAAATTGTACGAGAATGCAATTGTAACTGGAGGAAAATCAGTTGGGTCTTTTAAAACACAGTCAATGAAGATAATCCCTTCTGAACGACTTTTTTTTTTCAATAGTGGATTTGTTGTCACCCACGCTACGCTGATCACAATTTGATTTAAGGCTAACGCAGAAATGACCAACGTTCGTTTGAGGGCGCTCTTTATAGCTGTATTCTTGTTCCAATATGTCTCAGATGTCAAAATCACTAATACGAGTAAAGCAGTTATAGGCAGATACATAAGCAACTTTATATACCCGCAAATTGCATCCGAAGTGGGTAACAATTGGAACAGCGTTAACGTTGCTAAGAAACATACCACATTTAAAGTCATCACTGGTATCAAATATGCCTTTGCGCGTGCGTTCACGACAATGGCTAAAGTGAAAGAAAATTGCAATTATTTTCGCAAAATTTCATGAAAAATGGGCCATGGTAATGTTCGCTTGGCTTCAAGACGGCCATCAAGACGAAAATGTAAACATGTATCACGAAGGTCAATTCAAGCAAAAATACCGGGGTAAAAAGAATGAACGATTGGCCAAGACTCGTCTACATCCGATGTTAAACAGATTGACCCAACATAAAATAACTTTACAGAAAGGTAAAAGTTCTAAAATCTACAAATCACATATTCATCATTGGACCTACATGTGTACAACATGTACATTTTTAGTCTAGTTCCTGACAACCGTACGTGTTCTGATTTTACACTACGTTATTCCAAGTTCACACATTTATATTACACATTTGTATGTACCATTTATGCAAGTCTCTGTACTAAAAGGTCATGCGAGTTCATCATCTGTGGCAGACTTACTCAGCTGTTAGTGATGTATTCTAGTGTCCTTGAAGACAAGGAAGGGCAATCAGGAGAAAATAAGAATGTTTGCCTATTGAGGTAAAGTGACTCCCCTCATACATCAATTGTAAAGAAATTCATGACAAACAAATTAGAACAATTGATGGCTTTACAGAAATCTATCAAGTGTGTCAAAACTAACAGATACATGCACTTGTAATGTTAGTGAAGGTAAGTAAATAAGTGAGTGAATGGGTGGGTAGGTGGTGCCGGGGTGGGTGAGTGAGTGAGTGAGTGAGTGAGTGAGTGAGTGAGTTGTTGTTGTTGTTGTTGTTGTTGTTGTTGTTGTTGTTGTTGTTGTTTCTTTAATCCTCCTCAAAGAGAAACATTACAACTCAGTTCAGAAATATACAAATAAAGCAATAAATAAGTGAATATAGAGCATGACTTCATAAGTCATTCAAACGATAAACTTAACGATTTTATCTTGAATATTTCCTATTTGTTCGGTTTCTAAAATTGATACTAACTATCTTCTAAAATATTGATAGTGAAATTGAGTTCGTTTAGGTTGTACAAACGTCCAGATTGATACACAATTCACAAATTAATGTAGAAATATATCAGTCAATAGGTAAGTATAAGAATTGATTACAAATGTAACATGACATCATAAGTCAATCAAAAGTCTCAGCATGTGTTTATAAACTTAAAGACTGTATCTTGAAATATTTCCCATTCGTACGGTTTCTGAAAGTGGTTTTTGCTATATCTTCTAAAATACTGATAGTAAAATCAACTTCATTTAAGTTGTATAAAGTAGAGCCAATTTAAAGTTGATATTATCAAAAAGAGTTGACCAGAAAACGTGTCTTAGTACAGCCATATTACGACATGAAGGCAATAGATGAGTTGGGTAATCTCCAACAAGCTCTTGGCATTTAGTACATTCAGTTTTTTCCTTAAAAAGCTAGGACTTTCATTATTTTGTAAACTATTGGCCTGTATTGAGGAAACTTACGTGATTGGAAATACAGATGAAACGGTACAAGGCTCTGATGTAATTGAGAGAAGAGTAATAATTCGTCTCTACTATCTAATCTCTGTCTCCAAAGATTGTACTCGTTTTCATTAATGGCTTCCTTTGTGACAATGGTTTTCAGGAAAGTAGCTTGTTGTACAGAATTCGTCGAGGAAGCATGAAAGATTGTATTTTGACAAAATGCCCATAACATCAGGAATGAAACTCTGACATTTTTAACTGAAGAAAGTAGATATATGTTTTCCTAGTCGACGAATTGTCACTATTGCGTAGAGTTCCAAAAAAGGGGTAATTTGCAGTTATCAATACCAGCTTCTACTGACATGAAACCTAGAGCACCTAAAGTTAAATCTGTTGAAGTTCTAGGAGGTAGACCTTGAATAACTTTCGCAGCGTAGCGCAGACACTTTTTATTTCAAGCAACTTTTACCAACACATCCCGTCATGGTAATAGCCGTACGAGGTAGACGGAAATTTTTCAACTGTAGATCGCTAAAATGTGATGGGTTGCTGGTAGTAGTAGTAGTAGTAGTAGTAGTAGTAGTAGTAGTAGTAGTAGTAGTAGTTGTTGTTGTTGTTGTTGTTGTTATTATTGTTGTTGTTGTTGTTGTTGTTGTTGTTGTTGTTAATTTTCAACCATGCGCAACATCATCGCTTGCCACTTTCCTTCGTTCACCTTAACTTTCGGGCATTGTTTTAGTATTAGTTTTGTTTAGTTTAGTTTTTTATCAAAGCATTTGGAACGATATCCACAGGAAACGAAGTAGTGAGATGATCTTGGCACATATAGTATGATCAACAGCTTAATGTGAACCTTAAAAATGTAAAAACCGAACTCCAGTTCCAGTCTGCTGAAACTAAAATCACGAGGGGAGAAACTTTGAGAAACCTTGCACACCTGAGTGCATCAGAGGGCACTCTCCGAGTACATTCTCTGTAACATGAAAACGATCAGAATTACTGTTAAGTTTTCATGGAGGCACGGCTCAGCTACTGTGGTAGAAAACCCCAAGTGTAGGTCGCCCTGGCAACCATTTTCTGCTAAAAAAAACAAGAACTCGGTGCCAGCTGATGCTTACTATAAATAGCTAAAAATGTTAATGAGCGAAAGTATAGCCTAGAGGATTCCAAGTCTTAGACCCTGGTTTATGATATTAATGAGTTTTTAAACAAAGTGACAGTTTGAGGGCAATAATCTATTCTGAAGTCACTATGGTGACCTCACAGCTGACCTGACTCAACAGACATATCGATGAACTGCACTAAAATTAGTATACATACTAAACTGTCATGTCATTGACAGTAACTAAAATAGGAAAACCATCAAGTCACCCCATTAAATGTACAGAAATTCTATGTACTTTAAATGTGCACTTGCACTTGTGCAACAAGTGGATGACATTATTGTAAATCACAACAGGAAAAGGAAAACAGTCAAATAGTAAATGCTGTGCTTACTAAGGCTGTAATGGATTGTATCCCCCACCAGGATTTGAGGAAGTAAATGACCATTGTGCCGTTATAGGTTCATGCCAGTAGTTATTGTGACCTGTCTACGAAAATGTAACAAAATTATTAATTAATAAAAACGATATGATACGATACGATACAATACAATACAATACAATACCATACCATACCATACCATACAATACAATACAATACAATGCAATACAATACAATACAATACAATACAATACAATACAATACAATACAATACAATACAATACAATACAATACAGTACAGTACAGTACAGTACAGTACAGTACAATACAATACAATACAATACAATACCCAACAAGTCATTGGAATGACATAGTCCCCGCTATGATTGGGTTTTAAGGAACTGGCAGTTTATTTTGTCATTTTCTTGATATCACTACTCTGATCACACAACAACACTTGTGAACCTAAATCAAACAGACTTAGATATGTTGTGTCTGCTCGCTGGACATGGAACATGCCTACTCATGTTGTGTCTCCTCATTGGACATGGGACATGCCTACTCTTCAAGATGACATGATGGAATAAACCATTCAACAATAAAGGATGGGTTGGGTATGGGGGGGGGGCCTGTTCAAGCATGTCTGAGTTATGGCTTTGGACATGGAAAATTCGCAAACAAAATGACTGCCAGGCAGCCATATTGGATCGTATCATGATGAAAATGGATATGCACATATATGTCATAGAACACTGTCCTAATACCAACTTTGAATGATATCTGTTCAAGCATGTCCGAGCTATGGCTTTGGACATAGAAAATTTGCAAACAAAATGGCTGCCAGGCGGCAATATTGGATCGTATCACGACAACAATGGATATGCACATGTATGTCATAGAACACTGTCCTAATACCAACTTTGAATGAGATCTGTTCAAGCATGGCTTTGGACATGGAAAATTCGCAAACAAAATGGCTGCTAGGTGGCCATATTGGATTGTATCACGACAACAAAGAATATGCACATGTGTGTCATAGAACACTGTCCTAATGCCAACTTTGAATGAGATCTGTTGAAGCATGTCTGAGTTATGGCTTTAGACAGGAAAATTTGCAAACAAAATGGCTGCTGGGCGGCCATATTGGATCGTATCATGAAACAAATTGACATGCATATGTATGCCATTGTATGTTGCCCCTGTACCAAGTTTGAAAACAATCGGTCCAGGCATCTCCAAGAAACGGCTCTGGACGGACGGACGCACGCACGCACGCACGCACGCACGCACGCACGGACGGACGGATGCACGGACAGACGGAACCCAATCCATAAGTTCCCGTCGCGGACGGGTACATTATTGCCAGCTCTTTTAAATTTCCTTCTGTTAGCAGCTAAGAGATACATTTATATGAGTTGTTGAGTTGTTGTAATGGGAAATTACCCGATTTTATATCATTTAAACCTTTTGTACACAGAATACAAAAAAACTTAGTTTTTTATTGCGAACCGTAACAACAAACTAGACTATATTAAAGCACTTAAAATATGGGGTGATTTTCTATAACACCTTGGTCCAAATGATTTGTAGTTAATTGTAATCTTTACTTAAATTACTTTCAATCTCTTTGTTTTTCTTCTTTGTTATTCAACTTCTGGCTGCAATAAAAATCTTGTTAAATAGTTACAAAGAAACACCAATCGAATGATTGACTATGGCCCACCATTCAAATGATTGAACGTTGTTGACCGGCTGTCCGTGCAGTTTACCGATATATTGTGTTTAAATGGGGAAGTACTCACTGCCACTGCTGCTTCAATCGTCAGTCTGTTTCATTTATAGACTATAACGTTGAATTAGCCGTCCAACTAGTTTCTTCCTAATCCATCTCTACCAAAAGGTACCGTACCGTCTTCGAATGTGTGTAGAATTGAACTCACAACAAAACGTTCATATCTGGTTTCAACGAACGCCAAGCTAACGACTTGGTTGGTTTTATTAAATGACCGATCCCCGTCTCCGACACCTTTGATGGGCATAAAACTCAGCCCAAATACATTTCAAAGTTTACAAAAATCCCAACCCAAATACATTTCAAAGTTTACATTAATCTCTATTCTTAGAGTATGGCGTATTCTTAAGTCTTATGAAAGACATTACCTGTGGTTCAATATCCAATCACCTTGTCTATCTAGCTAGATTAATAATAAAAGTTTATATCTCGAAAACCGTGAAATAGTTGTGCAATATTCATACTTTTACAGAAAAAATAAGTATACGATGAAGTTTTAAAAATAACACAACGTCTTATTAAACTTGCTGATGCTTCAATTATACCTGGTATACACAATTCCGAAATATGTGATGTTGAGATGTGGAAGACTTATGTTGTTACGTACCAGAATATCACTGTATTGTACAAAGTTTAAATGCATTTTGTCTTCATTTCAGAGTTCATGATGAAAATTACCACATGTCCTGAATGGAATGAATTTAGCTCTGAGACTAGTAACAACTGTAACCCATCAAATTCAAACACTTGTAATGCGGTTTTCGATAATTTCATGATTTTCACAGGTGTCAAAATCTGGCGTTTCGGTCTGCTTGAATTGCCATAGGGTACTTAGTTCGTTGAAGTAGAGGCCGAGATAAAGACCCGTTCCATCATCTGGGACACCGTCGACAGAAAACCTACCACCACTACCAATAGTGCGTGCTGTTAGTGTAGGATATAAAAACAAACAGCTGAGTAAAAGTGTCAGCAACAGTCTCATTGCATAATCTTCATCGTAAACGTAAATATCATAAAAATACCAAATTCCACGCCACATATTCAATATAGCAAAAGAGCTGATAAACCAGAATAAATCTTCAAAGACAAGCTGCAAAATTTTGGATATCTTTTTCATTTTGCGGGAAATAATGGCACAAGGGTATTGGATTATGTAGACAAGGATGGTGAGTGAATATCCTATAGTCAGAGACATATAGGTTGAAAACTCAAAGTTATCTGGCCAAAGAATGTTGTCCATAAGGACCCAGACCCCCCTCCAATATGAAATGACCAAATTTTGAATTACAACGTATGTGTAGAGGACATCCAGTATGTACTTCACTTTCTTGGTTGGATCGTTTCTATCGATGCTGCACATGGTGTTGTATTCGAATATCTCCACAACGTGATCGGTGATGATCTGCGCTGGTAGAAAAGCACAATTTTTACTTCCACGGGTGAACAATAACAGTACACCCGGCACAGCTATAGACAGAGAGATTGATAGATATCCGACCCCAGTATAGTAATCCAGTGTTGTCCAGACTCCCCTCCAGTGACTTATGACTGCAAATCCTTGAATGAGTAAAAAGAACTTGGTGTATACGTACCATCGGGTGGTCTTAAATGGAAATAATCGAATATGTATATTCTGTAGTAGGTTGAACGTCAGAGTTAGTAGCATTCCAATACCAGCAGAGGTCAGAGCACTTGCACCAGGTAAATCCGGTAATAGATGGACGTCCAATAAACCCCAAATACAACGCCAACTGGCTACCACTACAAAAACAAGCAAAGTCAGGCACATGCAGACGTCTGCTACTAACAACAGTGGTATGGGGAGGTGCACAGGCATTGCGTGATGGCTTTGAGGTACAGATTACTGTGTCTTCAAGCTGATATGGAAGTGTTGACACAATAACAATCGCATTACGCTAATCACTACTATGATTTATAGAGTTGAACGGTTAAAGTAAGGATAGTTCTAACGTTGCACTCTAGCACTCACACTCTCATACTTTCGTACGGGATCGTTCAGGTCCAAGTCGGGAATTAGTCACGACTGATCTGAGAAGAGATTTCGGCTTGCCAGAATCACCTACCGGAGTGCTTCTGGATGTTTTAATTCTCATCTTAAGTATACTTCGAATACAATGGAATTTACACAACAACTAAAAATAGAAAATCACACCATAAGATCACGCCATCATAAATAATATTAGATACTTTTCTTTAACCAATCATTTGCATTTCAGTTACATCATGTTTGCAGTGCGGAATGTTGGTGGTCACGGGTGGTGGTGGTAGGTTTTCTTTCGATGGTGTCCCGGTGATGGTACGAGGCTTTATCTCAGCCACGACTTCAACGAACTAAATACCCTATGGCAATTCCAGCAGACCGAAACGCCAGATTTCAACACCTGTGAAAATCACGAAATTATCGTAACCCGCATTACAAGTGTTTGAATTTGATGGGTTACAGTTGTTACTAGTCTCAGAGCTAAATTCATTCCATTCAGGACATGTGGTAATTTTCATCATGAACTCTGAAATGAAGACAAAATGCATTTAAACATAAGTCTTCCAAATCTGAACATCGCATATTTCGAAATTGTGTGTACCAGGTATTATTGAAGTGTCAGCAAGTTCAATATGACGTGGTGTTAATTTTAAAACTTCATCATATAATTTCATTGTTCTGTAAAAGTATGAATAGTGCTCAAATATTTTATAGTCTTTGAGATATAAACTTTTATTTCTTTTAATATTAATCTAGACAAGGTGATTGGATATTGAACCACAGGTGATGTCTTTCATAAGACTTAAGAATACACCATACTCTAAGAATAGAGATTAATGTAAACTTTGAAATGTATTTGAGTTGGGTTTTTAGCCCCTCAAAGGTGTCGGAGAAGGAGATCGGTCATGTAATAAAACCAACCAAGTCGTTAGCTTGGCGTTCGTTGAAACCAGATATGAACGTTTTGTTGTGAGGTCTATTCAACACACATCCCAAGACAGTATGGTACCTCGTGGTAGAGATGGATTGGGAAGAAACTAGTTGGCCGGCTAATTCAACGTTATAGTCTATAAATGAAGTAGACTGACGATTGAAGCAGCAGTGCGAGTGAGTACTTCCCCATTTAAATACAATATATCGATAAACTGCATGGAAAGCCGGTCTACAATGTTTAACATTCAACCATTTGAATGGTGGGTCACAGCCAATCATTTGATTGGTGGGTTACATCCAATCCAAGCTACGCACGTACATCGTCCATAGAGCAATGGCATCTACGATCTGAGTGAATTGTGTAATCCGTTTACAACTAATTCATAGTATTCCGGTTCGCATAATATTTGTGTTTACATGTCAGATGGCCTTTATATAACAGTTTAAGAGTGGAATTTTCACATTTTCAAATTGTTACTGTACTACTATTGAAATCAACAAAATCAACCTCTAATTAACATGTAAACTGTCTAATTATTGATATTTTATTGTATTGTATTGTATTGTATTGTATTGTATTGTATTGTATTGTATTGTATTGTATTGTATTGTATTGTATTGTATGGTATTGTATTGTATTGTAATGTATTGTATTGTAATTTATTGTATTGCATTGTATTGTATTGTATTGTATTGTATTGTATTGTATTGTATTGTAATGTATTGTATTGTAATTTATTGTATTGCATTGTATTGTGTTGTATTGTATTGTGTGTTGTATTGTGTGTTGTATTGTATTGTATTATATTGTATTGTATTGTTTTGTATTGTATTGTATTGTATCGTATTATTTACATCAATCAATTATTATGTCATATGTTATAGAGCCCTTTTCCAAGAGCCATTCTGAAATAAACGGAGCAATTGCAAGGGTTGATCCTGCACATTCCAAGTAAGACAATTTAACAATTCGATAATGATAACTCCACCACTAACAAGAAGACGACGACGACGACGACAGAACAAACATGAAGCACACTTCTAGGTTATTTATGGTAATGTTACCCCCCCCCCCCCATATATCAATTGTGAAGAAATCCATGACAAACAAACAAATGAACAATGGATGGATTTACAAAAATCTATCAATTGTGTCAAAACTAACAGACACTCGTACTTGTAATGTCAGTGAAGTTACCCGACCATGGAAATGACCCAAGTGAGTCAGTCAGTCAGTCAGTCAGTCAGTCAGTCAGCCAGTCAGTCAGTCAGTCAGTCAGTCAGTCAGTGACTGAGTGAGTGAGTGAGTGAGTGAGTGAGTGAGTGAGTGAGTGAGTGAGTGAGTGAGTGAGTGAGTGAGTGAGTGAGTGAGTGCATGTGAGTGAGTGAGGGTAACATTATATTCTAGTTACTGACGACCGTGTTTTACACTACGTTATCTTCCCACATTACGTCTAGTCAATCTCGTTACTCTAGGCATTACATCAGGTTAAACCCCATGAGTGAATGTGAGTGAGTGAGTGAGTGAGTGAGTGAGTGAGTGAGTGAGTGGGTGAGTGAGTGAGTGAGTGAGTGAGTGAGTGAGTGAGTGATTTTCTGCAGAAAATTCAGATACTCAATAAATTGCGATATGTAAGAATACGTTGGTACTTTTCAATCTGTTTTACAGTTTTCCTATTCCTATGGTGATTTACTATAATATATTTCACTTGTTGCATAAATGCAAGTTTATATTTCAAATATATAGAATTTCTGTACGTTTGATGGGGTTGGAGTAAGCACTTGATGGCTTTCCTATTTCAGTTACTGTCAATGACGTGACAGTTTAGTATGTATACTAATTTCAGTGCTGTTCATCTATATATTTGCTGAGTCAGGTCCGGAGCTGTGAGGTCACCAAAGTGACTTCAGAATAGATTATTGCCCTCAAACTGTCACTTTTTTGTGTAAAAACTCATTAATATCATAAACCAGGGTCTAAGACTTGGAATCCTCTAGGCTATACTTTCGCTCATTAACATTGTTAACTATTTATAGTAATTAAGCGTCAGCTGGCACTGACTTCTTTTTCAGCAGAAAACGGTTGCCAGGGCGACCTACACTGGGGTTTTCTACCACTGTCAGAAGTTGAGTCGTTCTGCCGCCATGAAAACTTAACAGTAATTCTGGTCGTTTTCATGATACAGAGAATGTACTCTATTGTCAGAGAGTGCCCTTTGATGCACTCAGGTGTGCAAAGTTTCTCCCACATGATTTTAGTTTCAGCAGACTGAACTGGAGTACGATTTTACGTTTTTAAGGTTCACATTAAAGCTCTCTTCACTGTCTCTCTTTCTGTCTCTCTCTGTCTCTCTCTGTGTCTGTCTCTCTGTCTGTCTCTCTCTCTCCAGCTCTCTCTCTGTGTGCAAATAACTTAACTTAACAAAACAAACTTTTTGAGTTCCTAGGTTACAGGTGAACAACTGTATAGAGGGAGAGAGAAAGAAAAAGAGCGTGGGACGGACAGACAGACAGACAGACAGACAGACATACATACATACATACATACATACATACATACATACATACAGACAGACAGACAGACAGACAGACAGACAGACAGACAGACAGACATGGTGTGGTAATTATGGTCTATTACATATGTTACTGCTTTGGATATGCGGTTTGGCAATGTGACCTTCCTGTTCTCTGTCGATGATATTTGCACAGTTCTAATCGATGACGTCATACATTTTTGCGACCTGTGATAGCGGAATTGTTGAATACTAATTATTATTAACCAGTTATTTAATCTGCGTAAAGTAGGTTTTCTGTCGTAAGACATGGTATTTACAAAATTTGCCATGGTGGTGCTCTACTTCCTGTGTATGTATACCTAGGTTACTCAGTTAATCATAGAGCACTGCTGCTTTCTCCTCTATGTCTGAAGAATACGAAAGACATCCCCGATTTACACTTCTACAGAATACGTCAGACAACTAATTTTAGTTGTGAGAGAATGTCAGGGGACAAACACTACGATGTGGTGATAATACCTCCAATTTGAGTGAGGGCGCTGTATTCTCAATTTTCTGTTTGCAGTCTGGAATGGCCTGTTTAACATTGTCTCGTTAATAAGTACTTTGCATCTATTCACTGAAATCGTGACCCACTGAAGGACAGATTTCTCTGTGGTCGTCGGTGCACCGACACAATTATGATCGTTTATGAACATTCCCGGAGGGGATTCAAATAGCTATTATCATTATCGTAGAATACTGAAACACAAAATCAATTTTGTTGCTATGAAAAGTTAATGTGTACAACGTATATAAAAAGTTACTCAGAGGTTTATCAAGCGCTGTGTCGACAAATATCGGAGCATAGTATTTCATATAAATCTTACAGATAGAAGGCCTCTCTCACCAACGCCAACAGAGTATGAATTATATTTCAATGTCAGTTTTAAATCGCTTCTCGTCTCTTTTTCATTAATTTCGTTTTATCTGTCTTGTCTCTGCTTTATACATGAAAAGTACCGCCAATCTCTGCTACAGGCACGTCTATACTATCAGCTATAAATAACACGTGTATAATAGTGGTAGTTAACGGTAATGGAGGTTGATACTTAGTATGCTACAAGACTAGAAGAAATATGAACGAATTGCCAATAGGTAGATCAGTTTGCTAGAATCGATATAACCTTCACTTGAGCGCAGTTAGTTAAACGTGAGTATAGTGGTTTACATGAAGTGCATGTGATCACGTTTTAGTTTTGGTAAAAATTCAGATTTCAACCATTTCCTGTGATAGTTGATTCACTACATATGCGCACTTGAAAAACGATACTTCATCTAATGCATTTTACATGTTTTCTATTTCGATGTACAAATATATAGGTATTATTAGAGAGTATTAAAGATCGCAATGGTCAACTTTTAATTATCCTCGCTCTCTCCCTCCCTCCCTCTCCCCCCTCCTCTCTCTCTCTCTCTCTCTCTCTCTCTCTCTCTCTCTCTCTCTCTCTCTCTCTCTCTCTCTCTCTCTCTCTCTCTCTCTCTCTCTCTCTCTCTCTCTCTCTCTCTCTCTCTCTCTCTCTCTCTCTGGCTCTGTGCTCTGGCTGGCAAGAATGTCATACACAAAAAAATTCATGTATTCTAGTATAGTATGATACAAAATACACGGTGCTTGGATAGTCATCGTTATGGTATTTACATTTTACTTTATTCGTCTCAAAATATTATGGAATCTCAATATGTACAAAAATCACAGTAAATAAATTCAGATGAATGGCAAGATATGCGTGTCATATAGTGAATTCGAATTCTACACAGGCAGATATATCTGGTCTTACTCATCGTTGATGATGAATTGTAATAACGGATGATGGCTTGTTGTCAATATGGATCCTGAATGAAGGATAATATAAATAATATTATAATAATCTCCCCTCATGACACACCTGTTTATTATTTGTTTGTTAGTATGTATGTTTGTTAGTATGTATGTATGTATGTATGTATGTATGTATGTATGTATGTATGTATGTATGTATGTATGTATGTATGTATGTATGTATGAAATTATCGTCGAAAAGGTCAACCTCTCTTACTCCCTCCTCTCTGTCGCTGTATTTCTGTGTGTGTGTGTGTGTGTGTGTGTGTGTGTGTGTGTGCATGTGTGTATGTCTGCCAGCATATATATTGTCTGCATATATATATATATATATATATATATATATATATATATGTCTGTCTCTGACTCTCTCCCTCTCCCCGTCAGTCTTCGCACTCTCTCTCTCTCTCTCTCTCTCTCTCTCTCTCTCTCTCTCTCTCTCTCTCTCTCTCTCTCTCTCTCTCTCTCTCTCTCTCTCTCTCTCTCTCTCTCTCTCTCTCTCTCTCTCTCTCGCTCTCATTTGCATCTCATTCAGATACTGACCTATGTCTGAGGGTATCAATTTTTGCTTGGTAAATACTTGCAGTTTTCTCAGCTTCAATTGTGTCTTTCAAGATCATTTCTAACGCCATCCTATGACATTTTACAGTGACAGCTCTACCTCGTCCACTCCGTTGCTGTACGTAAACAAAAATGGCAACATATGATAGAAATAGATATGATTAAAATTTGTTCGTTTATGCAATGTCTATCTAAATAAAGTGAAGTAACCTTGGTCACCAAATAAAACATAGTTTAAAAATAACACAGATAGGGGAAAGATCCTTTCATATTCTGTGAATATGGTAAGTACCCTCATATTATTGTATGCAAATTTCAATATAGAAATAATAAGACCAATAAATTCCAAATGTTCGACATACTTTGACATGAAGCTGACAGTATAATCTATATATATGAAAGTAATCAAAAGTATTAGGTCTCGTGTCACAGGTATCATAAATGTTATATTTTTGCACACTTTCAGTAAATGTAATTTATATTCTAACGGAGCTAGTATGGTTTCTGGAGTTTAAGTTATTAATTTTGATTAGACTTTGTCGATTAATGAATTACATCAAGGCATGACGTGAATGAGATTTTTTCCTAAACAGTCGACTGTCGTTGGTGGCGCTCTGATACTCAACGAATATTTTTTGCTAAGTCTCAAGTGAGCTTTTCGCAATTTGTGTACCAAATAAAAGTTATATTTGTTTAAATACACAAAATGAACGATTCTGTACAAAAATAACGCTTGCCAGTTCCATTATTTCATTTGAATAATTTGGTACAGTTCTTACCTCTAATGGAACTTCGCCACTGTTTCGTTTGTTGAACTTTTTATTACTTCTCATCACTTTTGACCACACAAGAGGGTTGATTTCAGGCTTGTAACGGATAACGTAAAGCTTTGGAAGAAAAATACACACAAGTACAGCATAGCCTGTTCCACAGAAAGCAAAGGCGATTGTTTTGGACCTCATGTGATATCCCGGTGGAAAGGAGAAAAACGTTCCGACAGCAATAATCCATATAAGTATGAGGGCAACAAGCACAAAGAACAAGAACTTTGGCTCGCCAAAATTGTCTGCACACTTTCTGGTGCGATATGAAGTAAAAAGTCCGATACATTTTAGAAGAAAATTGTACGAGAATGCAATTATAACTGGAGGAAAATCAGTTTGGTCTTTTAAAACACAATCAATGAAGATAATCCCTTCTGAACGACTTATTGTTTTTGTTTTCAATAGTGGATTTGTTGTCACCCACGCTACACTGATCAGAAATTGATTTAAGGCTAACGCAGAAATGACCAACGTTCGTTTGAGGGCGCTCTTTATAGCGGTATTCTTGTTCCAATATGCCTCGGCTGTCAAAATCAGTAATGCGAGTAAAGCAGTTATAGGCAGATACATAAGCACCATTATATACCCGCAAATTGCATCCGAAGCGGGTAACAATGGGAACAGGGTTGCTAAGAAACATACCACATTTAAAGTCATCACTGGTATCAAATATGCCTTTGCGCATGCGTTCACGACAATGGCTCGATTTCTAAAGTGAAAGAAAATTGCACTTGTAATTATGCAAAATATAATTCCGAAAAAACTAAAAACCAGGATTAAGATCCAGACACCTGGCCTATTTATGAGGTGATACTGGGGCAAATCTATGCAACCACTTCTATCAGGCAATTCTTTTTGTTCCTCGCTACACGGATGACAGTGGTCTGAATTGTCTATGTCGTTATAATGATTCGGTGGACAGTCGTAACATTTCCAGCAGCACGGTATATCTTCGCGAGGGGCTTTCCGTTTTCCGCGCGGACAGTTTACACTGCAAAATGACCTGGGTACAGTGTGATGCACATCCCCAAAGCGTTCATTTGCTGTGGCATTGTACGAGTCGTTCTGATTCCACCAAATAGCATCCAGGTTTACTGAAAGATGGGGAGTTAGATTACTTTTCCAACTGCCTACCACCCGAAATTCAAATCCATCAGATTGACTACTCGGCTGTAGATTTTCGATATCATACCACGCCTGTGGGTTGTAATGATCTCCGAGGGAATGGTTAAAGTACACACCCGTCGATCCGTTAAATTCCACTGATTTTAGTTCGTGTAAAAACGTACTTCCGTCCATGTTAGAGAGGCGACGCACGCACTGTACACTTGTCAATTGTGAACTACTTGACCCGCAATATTTCTGTATTGCGTAAGCTACAGCTCTCACGGCGTCGATAATAGCGAACAATCTACTCTGGTCTATCAAAAAGTTATCATTATCCAGAATTTGTTCTCTTCCAGAACAACATCTCTCAGTTTCATCCAAACAGTCGAAAGAACATCCGAAATTGTTTTCCCAAAATTTCATGAAAAATGGGTCATGGTAACGTTCGCTTGGCTTCAGGCCTTGAAGGTAGGTTAATAGTTTCAGAGAATGGTGGGTATGTGGAGAAAAGCCAACAAGACCCTTGACCACAGATACGTAGGGTGCAGTCCGTAGTCGGGGAACATCACTCCATGCATCGGATGCAATCCACGTGTACCCACTGACGTCTGTCTTTGATAAAATTTTAAACAAATGTAGAATGGTTGTATCCAGTGCAAATACTACCACAGCCTTGACATCAGGAAATTCCCTAAACAACAACACAAAATATAATTATTTTTAAAACGAGAATATGGTTGTATGGACGAGTAATGGTTATTTATTTTGGATTACTAATGGTTAAAGCAAATGTACCCATCGTCGCAAACCACGGCCTCGAGCCTCCTTTCAAAATGTAGTGGTAGAAATAACAACTGGCTTGCGAGAATGAATTTACCGTGCTTTTCTACTTGAAAATCGAACGTGACTTCATGAAGCATGAATGGTTAGAGTGGCAAAATTAGACACACGTCTGTGTTCCAGTTCACCCAGCTGTACAATTGGTGACCTGGTAGGATAGAGGTTGCAATGTGAATGATTTAAACCTATGCACCTACGGAGACTGCAATGGACTATATGCTCCCTAGGAAGTTAGTTGAAGAAGTATAAAGGGCCATCGAGCCACTACAGATCCATGACAGGGATTATAACCGTAAAGCGCTTTGAGCACAGTGTGGGAACGCGCAATATAACAAATAATATTATTTTTGTTATTGTTAGCAATTCATGGCTAATATCTCAAATAAAATGATATTGTATAAATAGACGAAGTCCGTGTTAATTAACTCAATAAACTGCCAAAAAATTAAAATTTGTAAAATATTTGTTATTACACATATATTGCCTACCCATATTTTCAAGCGTCATTACGCATTACTTTCGTCTCAGATCATGATAGTGGTCTTAGCTTGCGTTTACTTGTGAGTGTAACACATATTTGATTGACACATCAGAGTGTCTCATTTGATTCAAAGTGGTAATATTAGAAGTTGCCATGGTGATGTGACATTATCGTGTTCGATCAACTAGTCAATATGCTAATTTTCAAAAAAGACAAAAGATTGCAAAATTTGGCCACTGGGAGCGCTGTTCATAGGCAATTATTAGACCCGAAGTGAGAACAATTATAGGTGAGTACTACAACCCCCCCCCCGATCATTTCACAGTGTTTCACGAGGAATATATCAATGTTAATGGCATACTCGAGATGAGGTAATTGTTTTCATTTTGATGATCGCTTCCTGTATTGCCATTTATTTATCCTCATTTGTGAGGCGAATTTTTCGAAAATAACTACATTTATGATTAGGAACCTAAATTTGCCAAATTTCAGAGCAAATGACTGGTGAGGAAATAATCCGCCTTTCGTAGGCTTTCATAAAAAGGTTTATATCAACCATCATGTCACTATAAAGATGACTGTCTTATATGAAAACACATTAGTAAATTCATACCTTAAACCATTGTAAATTTCATAAATATCCTCTTCTGAACTCTGCAGACCAAATTTATTTTTGTAAGCAATGCATATATTCCTAGCTACGGCTTCACTTTCAAACATCGTCATACCATCAACACTGTACATTGGGTCGTCGCCGTACAGCGCCGCCACAGTTTGCCATCCAATACGTTCAATAAAGTCGGTCATGGCGACAGCTTGAAGACCATCAGGTGGAACAGTACGCATAAAGTATCTGTCAAATAGAAAACATTAATTTATATGTATACTGGGTAGTAATACGGAGTTTACAAGTTCCTATAAAATCCGATTATGTATACAAACTACTGATGGTTCATTAGGACTCGGGAAGCGGACACATGTGTGTATATATAAAGCAAATCTATTTTATGTCGCTTGCCCCAGATAATTATATAATCCTATCTTGTCTGGAAATGTTTCCCATTTATTCATCCGGATGACGAGTTCATCCCTATGAGATGTATGTCCTGGATTTACGTATCTGAGTCCTAATAGGTTTTCATGCTTAAATGACCAAACGCTTCCTTCACATTATTAAGACGTGTTGGCAGAATGTCAAAACTAAGCTGTGGTTGGTTTCATACACAAATCGATAGAACATACAGTACCATGCCTTCCGCTCTACGCATGCGTACCCAATTTAGAATATATATATATATATATATATATATATATATATATATATATATATATATATATATATATATATATATATATATTATATATATATAACATAGGGATGAACTATTAATTGGGTTAAATTTCCAGACACGATAGGATTATATACACATGATATCTGATCGATTCCTACGTGACAAATCCTTCATTATCACATACCGTAATCAATCGTCATTAAAAGAGCAATATATTCGAATGAACAGCTTTCTAAAATAAGGTACTTGCAAGAACGAGATCATAACAACCATGATGATTGACGTGTTTCTTCACTACTATACGCCAATATCAAAAGTCAACGCACGCAGTTCACCCTATCTAATCAACGCACCTGTCTTTTACTAGTAATTTAAACGTCCATGTGTATCATATCATGTTTTAGACGTCTGTATGCTTATCAAAACCATCTATCTCTAATCCATTAATTAAGTGCCTCAGATAATCAGGAGATGTATGGATCGGCTAGATTATCAATGAAGTCTTCTCAGGGAGATATATATATATATATATATGTTTACTTAAATTCAATACCAAGGCACTAATTGGAATTGTCATTATCAGAATAGTGGAAACGTAGTTTATTATCTGCGACTTTTACTTCAAGTCGTAGGTTATACACGTGCAATGGGTTATTAAGTAATTGGCATGATTAAGATATAGCTGTGACTTGTAGTATGTGAATGGAGCAGACACCTACTGGAATCGTTTAGTACAAAGTGACTATCAAATTGATAAGACATGATGTATGTAGCTGATCTTTACTATCCTGGATTCGTAGACTCATATATTAATTAGTTGACTACGTCCTCACCCAACCCTCCTTGTAATATAATCTCGGATGCAGTCAATGAATTAACCCATCAGCAATCTTCGTTGGGACATTATTTCATTATTTCGTCATACCATTGTGAAAGATACTTGAGGTAAAAGTTGAATGTCATTCGTAAGTTGTCTTTGTCTATTGCAATAAAGAGTTTAAGAGTGCCATCACACTCGATATTGTAGTATCCATCCTTCTACCCATCAGCTGATTTGATAAGCCCCCACCCCACCCCACACACACGCAGTACCTAATCATTGGGATTTTCCTCCTCAAACCCCTTACCCATTGGAATGATTTATACTACAGTTTTCCTTAATGTACAAGAAGTGGTTCCTCACTGTCTAGGGGTTAGGAGTATTGTGTTACATTACATGCCAGAAATGTGTTTTTTTTATATCTATAGATTCGACTGTAAGTCGTCTTGGTGATCTGATCGCTTTGTGGAACATCTCCGAATGACCAGATAAAAGAATCGGAACTATCCTGTATCTGTGAACGAACATAGTGTATCATATATATCTATTTCAGGAATTTGTAAGGATTCTGATAATGAAGATCAATTGAGGTTGAAGGAGGAGGAAATTGTTTTCCGCCTTGGAACGTTAGAACCCCATGATATTTACGTCATTCCATTTAACTGGGACGCTTAGTGGAGTTATTCTATCTTTCAGGGTGTGTTTTGGGGTTCTTTTTGGTGCGGGTGATTTGAAGATCTTTCTATTGCATACTTTACCATTCATTAGAACTTGCGGTGTATCGTTCTATTTCAGGACACAGAGATGTTTGTCAGGTTTTCTACCTGCTTATATCTTGCATTTATCTGTTGTAAACAAATGTTATTTCGAAACGTCGGGATTGTACTAGTCTGGATGCCAACATGGTCTCTAACTAAACTGCGAGTGGAGGTGTAAATCGTAACGATACCGTACGCGTATAGGAACTAGACTAGGATTGTACTTATTGATGATCAGGTCTGTTTTACTCATTGCTTTAGCACATCTAGGGGTTAGGAGTAGTCTGTATTCAGACGCAGATTATATTTTGTCGTATTCCTAAAAAAAACCTTCTGAAATATGTTTTGTTATATACTAGTTGTGTACAAATACATAACCTATAACATACAATAGCCAACATGCAGGATGCACATACAGAACGCGCGCTACTCACTCACTAAGGATTCGAACACGTAAAATATAATCTAGACTATAGAGTCGTCTTGACTTCATGGAACGTCCATCCAGCGCACACTATGTTTTATTCTATTAATTTCAGCGGCAACAATAATATAATTAAAGATAAATGACAAAAATATAAAGACGACTGTTTACAGCCTAGGTTAGAAGTAGACTATATATAATTGTAGCAATATGGTTTGCATAAACACAATGTTAATTTCGTATGGTGGACATGGTCCTGTATATCCTCTTACAAGAGCTATAACTGTCACAGTCTTTTTATCACGATCTGGTTTCATTTCCTTCCTCAATTCGTCGAATTAAGTTTGAATTATTCCAATCTCATGACATTTTATATATCCGGTCTGTCCCCCGTTTATAAAAAATCCCCCCACTAACAAATAGCTATTTGGCGTAATTATCCATCCTTTGCATACTTACTGGAATCGTGGGTTGCTAAGCAACTGACTTGTTGACGCATAGCTGATCTGTGGTACGTGAAAAAGTCCAAGGAGTGAGGCTACGGACTTCGAAGCTGTGCTCGTCCGAGGACCAATCACCGTAATGACTCGCCCCACGCCCGTATCATTTGCCCTTGAAAATTAAAACACATTTAGCAAACGTAACACTTTGCAGGGTAAACAGAATAAAATGTATAATTACAAGTTTAAAACTAACAATTTAAGAAAATCTAATCGAAGGATATTCATATATAATGACACTCCTAAAAAACAATCAAGGGACAAAAATGTATAACAGATGAAAATGTATACAGTCCACTGCAGGTTAGTGTTCACTTTGTCTGTTTGATACAGCCATGCAGAAATCTAACGAAACTGCATATTCTACACATTGTCTAATTGAAATAAACCATGTAAAATTACTGCAACCAGACGTAGGCACCGTGGGTACCATGTACCAATGTTTTGATGTCTGCATGGTGGTACTTTAGTTCATTTCATCGAGACAATATTGCAAGAAACTATTCATTCTATCTTGTTTTTTTATCTTAAGTGTAGCATATGCTATGTCCTATTGGTTTCTGTGTGGTTGCATAAAACAGAGCCAGTGAACACGTTAACCTGCAGCGGTCTGTAACAGTGAATACACGCTCTTTTTAATACAGACAAAATATCCCCTTACAGAAGCTAAAAGAGTCTCCTTATATTTCCCACGATCTGATTCCATTTACATCCTCAATTCTTCGAATGAAATGTACACATTAAAACAAGTTAAGTATATGGAATCTGATCTTTGACAAGAAAAACATTGTTCTTTTATTGATTTGATCCAACGAGTGAGATGTAAAAGTCTGTGTTTCATAAACATGTTGTGAAATTTAGGTTACAGCAAGCCTATACTTACCATCTGCACGGCTTCCGTCGTGAACTCTGACCCTGGCCTATGAAATCGAGAGATTCCTTGACGGCAATATTGGGATCACCACAGGCATCGTGGATACTGTAGCCTATATAAATGTTGAGAAAATGATATCTATTTATATATAGACATATGTATGTATGTATGTATGTATGTATGTATGTATGTATGTATGTATGTATGTATGTATGTATGTATGTATGTATGTATGTATGTATGTATGTATGTATGTATGTATGTATGTATGTATGTATGTATGTATGTATGTATGTATGTATGTATGTATGTATGTATGTATGTATGTATGTATGTATGTATGTATGTATGTATGTATGTATGTATGTATGCATGCATGCATGCATGCATGCATGCATGCATGCATGCATGCATGTATGTATGTATGTATGTATGTATGTATGTATGCATGCATGCATGCATGCATGTATGTATGTATGTATGCATGCATGCATGCATGCATGTATGCATGTATGCATGTATGCATGTATGTATGTATGTATGTATGTATGTATGTATGTATGTATGTATGTATGTATGTATGTATGTATGTATGTATGCATGCATATATATGCGTGCGTGCGTGCGTGCGTGCATGCATGCATGCATGTATGCATGTATGTATGTATGTATGTATGTATGTATGTATGTGTGTATGTATGTATGTGTATGTGTGTATGTATATCCATATATTTTCTATGTTACATGTAATAGAAGGGGAGCGTCATCGATGCCAAAGTATGGAGCCGTATAAGCTTATTAGTGTACGATGCATGAGTTCATAAAACGTCGTCGATCACTTCTTTATGTTATTGCCAACATGGTTTTCTCTAAAATCAAACCCTATGGCATGTCATAATTTACGAGTAGGAAATTTGTTCGCCGTTCTGTGTCACTGTATCGAATGATGAGTACCACGCAGGTATACATAATATACATTGTATTTAGGCCAGGAAAAATAAAAAAGCTGTTCAACGGGCCCGACCTACCCATATTTTTGGCATTTCAATTTTTTTCTTTTTTTGGTGATGGGCAATATATCTTCATGAGGGCTTTACTTTACATGTCAGTAAAATGGCTGCTGACTATTATGCAAACTTTGTTTTAAAACTATTTAAGGGGATTTCTTTATATTTTCTGAATAATACATGTGACCATCATACACATGTGAGTCAATTCTAAATTAATTATAATTTAATATCTTATACTGTAGCAGTGGTTTACTTGGCTCTGGGATGATGCGTACAAGAGTGAATTCAGATTAAATTAAGCTGTTGCATATCCAACGTACACTACAGAAATGAGCAAAATTTACGACAATTGGAAGGGGCTGAGATCGAGAAGTCATTAGGCCATCAAAATTCTGATTTAAATCTGAAAGGGGGACTTGCAATGTTTTGCTCTTTATTTGTGATATGTTTGTTCAGGAAAAGTCATTTACCGAGTGCTCATCTGCAAAATATATACACGTCATAGCCAGATAATATGTACTGCATAGTATTACTGTCTCAATTCTGGTATTTTAATACTATATTCAATCATTGTAAGACTTTAAATTATGTCTATGGTTTGATATTTTGTGCCTCTAAATGACCTCCGACATGGTCTTATTTTCGAAAAGGGTTTCACCTTGGAGGTGTCTCTTCGCAATCAGTTTACGTAGCAATAAAGGTGATATTTTTCTTTTTCTCCCAAGTCAAGATATATGGAAGATGGTTGGCTAAGTACCTCCCTGTATATGTTAGAGAGACATTATGAGACATCTCCTTATACATGTATGCATGTGAAATCCACAGTTATTGTACTTGGTTATCACTGTTATTTATGCATCACTGTACCATATAGTTCTCCGCTGTAGTGTAAGTGATAGAATGGATGGCTAAGATAATCCTGTAGTTTCATTTGGCAGGTCTTAACAATTTTTGAGAGGAGAGAGGGAGCTACAAAATTTGTTTAACCGTTAATTGTGTACATTTCTTAACTGTATAACTGATGGAAATCGAGATAAAATAATAAATGACTGAATAACTATGTAAACTCAACTTGAAATGTTTTGCCATATGGCTTGTTTTTACATCCTTGTCCAACACTATAAAAAATCGATTTGCCTACCCAATGTGATGGACTAGGTTGTCCGTTGAACAGCTTTTTAAAATATTTTTCTAGCCTTACTTGTACTTTGAATACCTGTGATTTTTTTCCAACTCCTGAACACGTCATGGGTTAATATTTTAAAGGCCTGTGTTTCAATCTCTATATCATTTGATCGATCAATCATTTGCATGCTCGCTGACCCCTGTGAATCTCGACTTAGACTCGCGATTTTAGACTAAGTGTCAAGGAAACGGTTTGGTGTAATACTTTCACTGATTGCGATCGACTATAAACTCGGCTTATGTCACTTTAGATTTTCAAAACACCTTTAACGGGTAAAACTTGACGACGACGACTACATATGATGGACAAGTAATGAACTTATCTCAAATTGATAGCATATTAACATGACACTGAGGGCGTTAAAGGTTATGCTTGATTGATGATGTCATTACTTTCAGTCCCCTCAGGTTAATGTTAATTATGTTCTTTTATCTCGATCAAGATTTCTCGATCGTGAATCTTGACTAAGTATTGCGCAGATAGATTCTTTTCTCTTCAGGATTTATTTACGGTTACAAACTCCTTTTCCAAAATTCCAGATTGTGACTTAAAGGCCCACTTTGGATAAGGATTCCAATCTAGGTGTGAAAATCGGTTGTTTGAAAAACCTCATGATTGTAGCAAATGTTGGGCCAGATTGAAAATAAATTATCCCAATGGAATCCTTAGTAATATAACACTAAAGCAGTGTCCTGAGATTGAAACACAGGCCTTTAAATTATTAACCCATGACGTGTTCAGGAGTTGGAAAAAATCACAGGTATTCAAAGTACAAGTAAGGCTAGAAAAAATATTTTAAAAAGCTGTTCAACGGACAACCTAGTCCATCACATTGGCTATCTTAATATAGTCATGCATGACAAAATGAAGTGTGTATGTCTCTACTCATTGCAAGTTTACGAGAGGTAGTAAAATCCGACACCAAATTTAAGACTTTGCTTCAAAAGGTACTTGCTGTAAGTAGCTACATCCTTAGGTCATTTTTGAATACTTGGAATAAATTCTGAGTCGTCGATGGCTCACATCGACACGATAGATACCATCGGACTTTAATAGGCAAGCATACCTTTGAGATATTGTGTCAATCAGTGTACATGTCGACTTTTGATTAATGCAAATTAAAAGCTGCACTCACGTCTTTCTTGGTGTAGGTTATGCGTTCGTAGAATTGAATAATTAATGTTACATTCTGATTCGAAGTGTTTTGATTGGCAATCAACTGATCACATGTTGTAATTTTGTGTAATGCAATATGACCAAGTGTATAGTATCTCACAGGACATGCGCCTCTGCATACAATAGACACCGGTTAGGTTCCGGTTCCGGTTTTTCACGCCGACCCTAAACTTTTCTTTACGTATTGGAGAGAAAAAATAATAAAATCGCGAAAATTGTGTGAAAAAGTCTCGCAAGAAATATATAGTGAATGTGAGAGACTTTGACTAGGCGTGGTTTATTCAGAGACCATGTTGGCATCGAGACTAGGACTAGACTATCACCCCTATAGTTTACATTTGTAAAGGTTACAAATATCTTCTTCTCTTTTTTTTGAAACCTAAAATCTCTTAGCAAATCTATCCGTCAAAAACTTAATTGAAAAAAGTAATCGATATAACATTTATTTATATTTAGCCATTAGCACAAATTGCGACATGTTTAATATGTAAACGTCTATGATATAGAGTCCATTAGGGAGAAATAGTGTAAAGACGGTTTACACGCCCTTGGGTGTACATTGACAATAAACTGACCACACACGCTAGTTCTAAAACATCTATGTTTAGTACAGAAAGCGAGCTTATCTGTATATGATCCAACTTTACTTAATATAAAAAGAATAATTCAACGAATATATACCTACAGGGTAGTGTAAATGTTATGAGTAAAACAGTCCTGATCAATAAGTGCAATTCTGACGTTAATATTCTTTTCTTACAAAGGATATCAAGGCAAGATATAAGTATGTAGATAACCTGACTAAATATTTCTGTACGTGATAAAGTAATCGTGCGCCAAAAAACCCCCATTAATTTTCCATAAGTGATAATTTGGAGGGAAAATTAGTATTGATATCCGGCTGTCACTATCAATATTTTGTCGTTTACGAATTGACTTAATGAAAACATTGTTGCTGTCAATTTAATTTTATACCCTTTAGCTGTCAAAATGTTGACTCGGAGTTTGACATGTACAGGATTAGCAGTCCTCTACCGGAGCTAATATTAAAGTTTGTGTGTAGCGGGTTATAACCAACTCCTTGTCTGAGTTGCTGCTGAAGTCTTAATTGACTTAATGGAAACATTGTTGCTGTCAATTCAATTTTACGACCATCGTTAATATAATTATTACATGTAATTGGGGTGAAATGAACGACTAAGCCGTTTTTGATAATCGTATATAAACATTATGACAAGTCGACAACTTTACGAGACACTGTCATAAAATCGTCGTGACGTCATCATTTGATTATGTGGTAAGGGGTCAGTGTTAATGGAAAGAACTGATATACGACTTGGTATAGTAAAGTCACGTGTATGCAGGGGAGAGGTCATTGACCTTTGTGGACGTCTTGATGTCTTCAAGCAACACAATTTAACTTTGTGGCTACTATAAATATGCTTTAAAAAATCAAAACTAAAATAAATATATGATAACATTAAACTGACAAAAATAGGAACAGATGTGATTGGTTAATAAACTGGTAAAATCTGTTAACATTGTCATTCTGTTTATTCTGTTGTAAAATAAGGAGAATGGGTAGATTTCTTAGGAAACAGTCTCACTCGCTGGCTAAATATTGCATCATTTTGCTATTGCAACCAGTTTGCTATTAAACCCCAAATTTAAAGAGGTAAATGAAATTATGAAATTTTTTATGATGCAGCCAATACCTAACTATTGCAAAAGTTCCAAAAGTCAAAACATTTATCAAAATTCCCATTTCACTGTTAAAAATCCATTTGTGCATATTACGAAGATGAAATAAGACAGTTGTGAATACTCTAAATAATACATATTTGGCTATAGCCTATTTTCTTTTTAAAAAGAAGAAATGTGTGGGCGGCTATGTTGCAGGTAGGTAAGTGATTGACAGTCCTGTATTGTCTCTGTTTATGTTTTCTGCTTTGTGTGGGTTTTATCTGGTCATGATGTTTTAGAAGATTGGAATATTAAATCTAGTTTTTTAATCGTCCGAATCACTCACTCGCTTCAAAATGAAAATTTGATAATAAAAACATAACGTCGCTATTAGGCACTGATTACACCGGTCGATTATGTTGCTATAGTTACGCCATTTAATCTAACACAATCAAAAGGTGGTGACTTTTGGATGTCAAGACGTGTGAATATCAGTCAATTGTATTCAACAAAAATCCCCAAATAGAGTTTATTTCATTGGTTAATGGAAAACGTCACACATCATTCGTTTTTCACCTCATCACAATAGCCCTAAGAATCTATACAAAGGAACACAAACTGAGTTTACAGCTAAAATGATGTTAGCTTGTTGTTTCACTCATGTGACATGACATTCTTCACACACACACACACACACACACACACACACACACACACACACACACACACACACACTCACACCCTCAGACTACTTCAAATGTAAAAGAAAGAATTACATATATAGGTGCCGTGCAAAGTGGGGACATATAGAAGTAGTGAAGTTGATATGTTGATTATGTCAGTTATAAAATAAACAATTGAAGTCATTAAATCATCAAGTGCATGTGTAATGTTTTCATTAGGGGTACACCATTTGATTTCTGATGGGGGGGGGGCCGCTGGAGGACTTTCGAGATACATGTATACTAACTGTTGGCAAATGCTGAAACAAACCAAAATGCTACCATCAAATCAAATTACTGAGCATACTGACTTGACCTAGTACCTTCAATGAATCCTGTAATTTTACACAATGATAAAATAATTATAAATGGTATGGGATGCAACAATATACTTCGAGGATTTTTCTCGGCCTTAGTTTTCTGAAATCAAATTTTAATTGTGACCAGGAAAGGGTATTGTTATCACCTTGATATGTCAAAATAACAACAGATAACACTCTTTTAGTCCTTAAATTTCAAAAATTTTGCTATCATGGTGGACAAAGTTTTTTCTTATTGTTGGGTTCAAATCCTCCACCCCCCCCACCCCCTCCCACCAGAAATCAAATGGTTTACCCCTTAGACACTGGGTTACTGCACTGAAAAAGAATAGCCATGTTTATTAGTCTTCAATGTCTAGAGATGTAATATATCTATCTTTGTGTTACAAACGTAATGTCCCATGAATGAAACACCAAACCGACATCATTTTAGCTGTAATTTTAGGTGTTATGTAAAGTCAGCTTTCGAAGTCATATTCTGTGATAACACCACTTTGTGTATCGGAAATGATATCAAAGTAATACATGTCAGAATTATTACAGAATGAAGAAATATTGTATGACAAACACACTGACCCTGTATCTAGTGGCCGTACGTTTGTATGGTTTATTTCAGTTGCAACCTTGCTATCTGAAAGTGTAGAATGTGCTGTTTCTGTGTGGTTTCTATGTGGTTTCTGTGTGGTTTCTGTATGGTTTCTGCGTGGTTTCTGTGTGGTTTTATCAAACAGAACCGGTGAACACTAATAAGAAACGGTTTATAGTATGTACATGGGCCAGTAGGATTTTGACCTCCTCAAAAACGAAGTACCAACCTCACACAGATGTACGTCCCATCGTTGCTAAGACAACGATTGTAACATGTGTTAGTAAATGGGAAGCAAATATCGTATTTTAATCGCCGTCGCTGTGATCTCTACCGGGGATATGTCGCCGGGCAATTGACCAAGTCGGCGGTCAAAACTGGCAAACACAAATAACCCAAATCTCAGAATTTAGATTGCCAATGAGTTCATTCCTGAATGTCTTAGTAACGAATATCAAGTGTAACTATCCAAGCAACCTCAACGTACTTGTTGACAGTTACTGTGCAGTTTCTATCATGGCATTGTCCCCAACTTTATTGTATTATTTGTGTTTCATCTTGCCGTCAGTAAGTTAGTTGGATAGCGTGTCCCTGTCAATCTTTATGTCTATATCTGTGTATGTGTCTATGTCTGTGTCTATGTCTATGGCTGTGTCTGTGTCTGTCTGCCCGTTCGTTCGTCTGTCTGTCTGTCTGTCTGTCTGTCTGTCTGTCTGTCTGTCTGTCTGTCTGTCTGTCTGTCTGTCTGTCTGTCTGTCTGTTTGTCTGTCTGTCTGGCTGTCTCTGGCTTTATCTGTCTGTCTGCCTTTCTGTCTGTCTGCTTTTCTGCTCACGTGGTTTTCTTCTGTTATAGTTTTTTTATTTCTTATATTCTAATATTTTATTTTATGTACTATTAAATCAATTTGCTTGCCAGTGGTTCTAAAACGGACGCGTGATAGAAAAAGTCGAGTGCCAGACTTGAAAGCTTATGGAAGTAATTATCTAATTTTGTCTGAAATACTATACTAGTAGTTTACTTGACGGAAATTGGAAATCCAGATAAACTGTCGAGTTATGACGTCATAATAACGACAGTAGTTCAAGGTTTGACATCAAGCATGGTGATTTTATCATCAGCCCCCACCCCCATGTACATCTATATTTCCACATCACGGTGGCGATGTTTTTGCATGCAGTTATCAAGCGAGTTGTAGTGATAATCGGGGGTTTTTTTCTGTTTGAACGTTTGCGTTTGTATTCTGCCTGCCATGTATAGTTAATCAGTTAGAATGAGTTGTGTTGATGATTGACCTTCATTTGTAATTACATTTGACTTAATTAAATCACTTGATATAATAATATAATATTGCAAAATGGTACACATTGCCAGTGTCATACATGAGTTGACCTTTTGTAGGAGGTCAATTTGAATTGACTAAGCAGGAACGTAATAAATTTAGGTGAACAAAAAACACCGCAAAGGGAAACTTTCAGCAGTATAAATAGCTGAACCAAACATACAAACAAACATACAGACAGACAGACAGACACACACACAAACAAACAAACAAACAAACAAGCAACAAGAGAGTTCAAACGTGGATTTACATGCACAAAAAAACTCACAAATGAACAAATAAAATGCACATAACAAACAAACGAACAAAGCTAGCAACCAACCATCCATCCAAACAACACAAACAAACGCAATAACTAAGTACAGAGAGAAGAATTATACATCATGTATGAATTTGTCCTTATTAGGAATTTGACTGTCACGATAAAAATAAACTCGTCATAAAGAAGTAAAATACGTACCGAGAGTAATATTAGGTAGGAAATCCTCCTGTTTGTTGATTTCATCAATTGCATAAATCATTGTATACATCCATTGAACACCCCTTGCGTTGAATGCTGTACATTTTCCGGCCTTCGAGTGGTGGATGTCGAATAAACCTCCGAGAACAACATCCCCATCGCGGTGATACGACCTTTTGTATTTCGTTTCGTTGAGATAGATATTACGCCATGTTTCGTCACCAGGGGATGATCTTCGTTCAGTATCCGTACCCGTATTTGTCCTCGGGGAATCCCCTCCTGACTCGTTAGCATTGACTTCGGTGCACACGACATAGAGAACTGCCAAGAGGAGTGCGATTAACTGTATATTCTTTAGTTTGTCGGTCGCCATAGTTGTACAATGTACAGGTAGAACGTATACTGAATAATATATATTTCTTCTAACTTACGCAATACCAGCATGTATGAGTAAACTGTTACCAGAGACAATGTTAATAGCTGCGTCGACAACAGAAACACGTATTTTATTTGAGAGAGGACGAATGCATAAACAACCAGGGAAAAAACATCCATAGATTTTATATTTTCACTTTTTATATGTGTATCTTGTATATGACAAGTCAAGGACCTTTGAAATTCTCCTAAAAAAGTTGCTGTATTGTCCAAATCGAAGATCTTAACCCGGCACGCATATCCTTGCCCAAAGGTTGGGTTGAAATGGTCACAGTGTAAACAAATGTTCCATCGTAAAATAGGTCGTCGCCGAACTCACCGAATATAATTGCCCATTGTAGATTACTAAACGTCGTATGTGTTCGTAATGGTCCTCTGAATAATGGTACGACGAGACTCTCCAAGTCTTGAAATAGTGGACGATCCCTTAGGCTTTAGGATATATGGATTATAGCAGACGTGCTGTGACAGCCGTTTCAATGTATAGTATGCGTCAGTACCTAAGTGGTTCTCAAAACTCTCTGCTGTAAAGTCATTATTGGCGGTGTTGACACGTGCTTTACTGTATAAATTACAGGGTTGGAATTCCTTAACCCATCCCCATTGGTTCGGTCAACACGTTCACAGTCACTCTGCTGATCTGAATCTAATATTAGAAAAAATGTAATGAGAAAATAATTTTGAAAAACATTCATATTCATTGTCCATGTTTGTAGTCAGTCGATATTCATGTTGCATATCCAGAAACTGTCTTCTAGTTGTCTGTCTGTTTGTTGTTACTAGTACATGTATGTATGTATGTATGTATGTATGTATGTATGTATGTATGTATGTATGTATGTATGTATGTATGGATGGATGGATGGATGGATGTATGTATGTATGTGTGCATGTGTGCATGTGCGTGTTGGTGCGCGCGCGCGCGCGTGTGTGTGTGTATATATGTGTGTGTGTGTGTGTGTGTGTGTGTGTGTGTGTGTGTGTGTGTGTGCGTTCGTATGTCTTGTTATTTTTTCATTCACTAATTCTCGAAACCATGTTGGTTTATTCCTATCTGATTCAACCGAATTCTTCGAAAATCAAATCCGTAAAGCTATCAACTATTATCCGACAATTTTACAACAACCAACTGACACATTGAACAAACTTTCAAAACGCGGGATCTTTGAACCACGTGTTTTTTTTACATAATGGGATTATGAGCAGTCACTGAAACTTTTCTCAAGGTGTACTCCAACCACACATCAAAAAATATGTCTTGTATATTCTCAGTAGTGTTTTATGACGTCATCACAGTTGTCCAATTAAACATTGTGAGATATTACTAGTATTCATGTCAAATCTTAATGACAGTCATTTATATTATTATTTGGGTTTTGTAAGGATATGATTTCATTTCGATCAATTCTGAGTAGATAAATTTACAATATTGTAATAACCAATTGACGCAATGACTAGAAGCAAGTACCATGAAATATTATATCTACATCGTATGTCATCATTCACATAGTAACTTGGTAAATTCGAAATGGTTTCAGTTAGAGACAGACATATTTTATACGTAATTGATTGGAGGAAGAAACATATTTCTTGACCTAGGTATAGAGAAAGTTTCTTTATGTCGTTCTTTTATTTATTTGTTTAAAAAAAGAATCATCAACACCTCCCCTCCATATTCATCATCAGAACCATTACGGTCGTCGTCATCATCACCACCACCATCATCATCATCATCACCACCACCATCATCATCACCATCATCACCATCATCATCATCATCATCATCATCATCACCATCACCATCACCATCACCATCATCATCATCACCATCACCACCACCACCACCACCACCATCATCATCATCATCATCATCATCATCATCATCATCACCACCACCACCATCATCATCATCACCATCACCATCACCATCATCATCATCATCATCATCACCATCATCATCATCATCATCATCATCATCACAACAGTTACAACTTTACCCGATTTAAGCAGTTTTGCCTATAATAAGCCTTTTCATCACTTAAATCTAGTATTGAAAGTACATTACGAATTCTCAATTTCCTATGCATGTGTCGACGAATTATTACGTATTCACACAGTGTCTTTGACACGACCCTATAAAACCCAAACACACAATGACTTACTTAATTTAATCAGGAAATTGAATTTTATTTCAGGAGTTGTGAATCAATAGAGGGTAAGAAAGTGTCAGCTTTCCAATGACTAACAATTGACATCGGGGTTGAAATGGCAAGCTAATCAGTGTCTCAATTAACGAACGACAACTGCAGGGGACTGACTTACAACAATAGCAGCATTGGATTCCTATATATTTCTATAAAATATCCCCAATCACGTTTTTCAGAATGTCTCATGCGACATCGCCAGAGTTAGAAATACTGAGTATTCACATTTGAAGTGGCAAATTGGATGAGGATTGGATATTTATTTTAGATTTTTAATTTATATAAAAAAAATTATTATGGCGTCCTACTAAAAATCAATGTGAAACAACATACTATTAGACCAAGTCTGTGTTTGTAACTCAATACACTGCAAAGAGTTAAAAATGTGTAAAATGTTTGTTATTGTACATACAATAACAAACCTTTTTAATACATGTACATTTATAAATATTTTGCAATTTATTGAGTTACAAACAAGGACTTGGTGTATGCTGTTTCATATTGATTTTTCAAGTAGGAAGCCATGATAAAATTATTTTATAAATTAAATATCCAACGTAAATACCCTGTCCTCGTCCATACGGCCACTTTAATTTTGTTGTATTTAATTATCCCGTGGGCGTTATCTGATCGTGAGGAGTAGGACTGGTAGCTGTTTAACCATTCTTGAACAGTAGAAATGTTCCAAATCCATGGACTGTAGAGATCCACATAAATCATACCTATCTATACAAATATCAAATATCATTCTTATAAACTTGAAGGATGGAGTCTTACTTCATTCGGGAAAAAAATGAAATCGTAATAAAATGGACTCTTTCTCATCATTTTATGATCACTTTGTGTACTTTAACATTATGAGATAGTCATGACTTGCTTGGAATGTTATCGAATTGGAGCTCACCAAACATGATTTTACATTCTGTGCGACAGTTTGAGAAACGATTGTACCTGTTCAACTCTGAACTCAGTAACCCCCAAGGCACTACTGCCACTGGTACAGTAGGACGTAATTAAAATGACTTATGATGTAACGAGGGCTGCATATGTACATATAGGTGCAACTAATCTCACCCTCGATTCAAAGGTTTTGATATCAACTTGAAACAGTTAGCAAATGCGTGCTGAGTGTGTCGAATATTAAAATGCTGTACATAAACAAACAACCAATTAAGGTTGTCATATTTTATTGGTACGGTCATACTAATATGAGTGCTATACATAGATTTTTTATACAATCTATCATTTTACTGCAAATAAATAATACAAGACAAATATTAAGATAAATAAAATTGAGAAAACACATACTATTATTCTTTATACAGTGTTGTAGATGAGAAGAACAATATATTGATGATAGCTTGCGGCTGACATCGTCGCAAATCCACGGCCTGTTTTACGGCACCGTTCATAACGAATTTTAATTCGAAGTGTAGCGGAAGAAATAACAGCTCTGGTTTGCGAGAATGACACTGACATAAAAAAAACCAAAAACTTCATACATATATTCAAGATGATTCTGATGTTAGCAATCAGTTTTTAGATACAGATATACTTTATTGTATGTGAATATACACAAAATGATACCCGTACTTTCTAACGAACATGAGTATTGCATTTATCTAAGAAAATTACAATGAGAAATCAAAAGATATACATCCGTACTCATTTTGATACACATTACACTCTTCGTCATAAAAGCTTAGCATTTGGGTGTTTGAGACACATTGTGTATGTATGTATGTATGTATGTATGTATGTATGTATGTATGTATGTATGTATGTATGTATGTATGTATGTATGTATGTATGTATGTATGTATGTATGTATGTATGTATGTATGTTTTTATGTATGTATGTATGTATGTATGTATGTATGTATGTATGTATGTATGTATGTATGTATGTATGTATGTATGTATGTGTGCCTGTCTGTCTGTCTCTGTCTCTCTATCTGTCTCTGTCTCTGTTTGCCTCTCTCTCTCTCTCGCTCTCTCTCTATCTCTCTCTCTCTCTCTCCCTCCCTCCCTCCCCCCCCTCTCTCTCTCTCTCTCTCTCTCTCTCTCTCTCTCTCTCTCTCTCTCTCTCTCTCTCTCTCTCTCTCTCTCTCTCTCTCTCTCTCTCTCTCTCCACGATATCTCCACATATTTATATTATAATATGATAGTCGATCAAGTGGAACATACACGTAGATGCCATAATCACCATCGATGTTAATCGCCTACGTGAGCTGAGATACACAATCGCGGGATGTCATTCGTATTACAATCGCATTGCACACGTTCTCAAATCCTAGACAAAATTTCCTTTTCTGTGCTCAGATAAACCGTAGGCTATAAAGTTCATTACTGTATATTATCACGTTCCCAACACAATTACAAGGTTAGAAATAACGCCGATTGGATTTAGAAAATCAATATAGCTGTCAGGCTTTCCCCGATGTACGAGAAACAGGTTAAATCCTCTGTGTATACAAGAAAGCGTGCTTCTTGTTTCTATTTGAGAGTCAAGGGTTACAAAAACCATACACGATCACTTATTAAGGTCAAAGGGTAATCGATTTTTCCACTCATGAGTACAATGCAATAGTTGATAACACACTTTGTAATCGGTAGAAAAGTAGATCCACGATGGGGTATTGCAAACAGCAAAAACAAACTTTTAATGATGTTGAGAAATGAGAAAGTTGAGTTGAAGAAACCTTTTTGTTGAAAATACTATACTGAAAGTACAGAGACGATAATACGAACCATATGACGTTGTACGCATTTACATTTTGTTTGCATGTAGTAAAGTTCCTTTTTAAACATCGCCATCAAAGTCATTTTCAAGCCATTAAACATTTTAACACATTTCTACGGTAGACGAGAAGGACAATTCCGCGCTCTCAATGACTGGACGTTCAAAGCAATTTCCGCGCTCTCAATAACTGGGAGTTCAAAGCAATTTCCGCGCTCTCAATGACGGAGTTCAAAGCAATTTCCATTTCCATTTCTGCTAAAGAATGATGCATTTTGCAAAGGGAGTATCGCTATATAACTTTGTAACATCCCCACTTCTCTATCTGCATCGTTAGTGTATGAAAAAACTCAAGTAATATCTTGAACTTTAATATTCGTAACGATATAAGCTTATGGTCACGTCTACTCATTTCGACATGTTTGATTTATGAATTTGAATATATTTTAATTTGTTTTCAACTTGACTTGAATGAGAATTATACACACATAACACATTGAATTTCTATTCGATAGTGTCGACTAAAATGTCTCGTTATAGAGGTGTTGGGCTTTGGCATTCGCATCATGCACTGGAAAGAGGCAATTTCGTTTTTACACTTACTATCAGTTCCTTGGATTTGCTGAATGCCATTATTTTACATTAGCGTGTCCAAAGTAACTATAGCTGTGAAGTCAACAATTATAATGCACTTCCAATGATACATAATACTTAAACTTCTCACTGCCAGAGCTCTGAGCTGTTTTGTCGAAGCTAATGTAAAATAATGACACGTTGAGAGATGCCAGGGACTGAGAATCCAGAAGTTTCGTCATGTGTAGGAAAACTATCGAAATGATAGGATAAACAGTGCCTACTAGATATCGATTCAGTGCATGTCTTCCTATAGGACCATGTGGAAGCCAGTTTCTTATCTATCAATTGTTCTTAGGGAACATAAAATGTGTTTGATACGCACAGTCGTTCGGCGATCCCTCGCTATTTTACCTGTATGTAAACTACTTGTAAAGGAAGAATTGTATCCACATGTTAAAGAAAAACTGTTGGGATACATTTATACTAGTAATAAATTGGATGTAGTTGTATTCTGTGTCTTTTACCTCCCGTAAGGGTACGGGATGTACTGAAAGGGGGATGTCTATTAGTCTGTCTGTCATATGTCCCGTCTGTGTGTGTGTGTCTGTCTGTCTGTGTCATCATTTTCTTAAAATCTGCTTGCTCAATTATAATGAAATTTAGCCTATATAATGTTTGGGTAATGGCTAGACCTGATTAGTTTTTGAGCGAGATCTGTTCATGTTAATTAGGGAAATTTGCACATCAATGAAATCAACTAATTAAGCAATATCTCAAGACTGCATACTTCAATTTCAATATAATTTAGTACATACATTAACCATAAGAAAACATGTATGTCCTATAAGGTTTGTTGATGTATCTTACAGCATTAATGAATATTTGCATAATTAAGTGTTTAATTAGGCCATAACATACGTCAATTTCAATATAATTCAGTACATACCAGAGGTTGCATTAACGTGTTATTTGTGCATATTTGATGCCATATTTGACACTTGGGGCACATTTTTTTAATATATGTATGCGTCACTGGGAACACGTCATAACCAGGGGACAAATGGGGCTTACTGATGGCAAACATAGGGTTGTCATCATTGCTTTGAAGTTGTGGAACAAGACATCATGGATTTAGTCAGTTCTGATTGTATTATTAAACTGCCTTCAAGTTCTATATTTCTATGTGCAGTGTGACCTGTGAAATTTGAATATGACCCATCGTATGCAAAACGTTTCAACAGTTTCATGTGCCCCATGACCATTGTCTGACGTGGAGATCACGTCTTGGTTAGTTTACAAACTACGTGATATTATCATTACTTATCCACGTGATAGGTTACTTATTAATAGACGTGGTTAAAAGGGTTTCCATCGATAGCACGGCATAACCATAGTTTTTTTAAGTTTCATTTGCATAATTAGTGATGCCCTTACGGGAGGCATTCAGTTTAAATCTGGTTATATTCTGTGTTTACAATGTGTGCAGTATAGTAGCTACATGCCACTATAATTGTGTAAGTTAATGCGTCAGATGCAGTCAAGTCCTCATAATATATTTATTGCAGACACACCAAGGAATGCACACATTATCTCAACATACATACATACATACATACATACATACATACATACATACATACATACATATATACACACACACATACATACATACATACATACATACATACATACATACATACATACATACACACATACATACACACACACATACACACATACATACATACATACATACATACATACATACATACATACATACATACATACATACATACATACATACAAACATATATACACACATACACACACGCACACACACACACACACACACACACACTCTCTCTCTCTCTCTCGCTCTCTCTCTCTCTCTCTCTCTCTCTCTCTCTCTCTCTCTCTCTCTCTCTCTCTCGCTCGCTCTCGCTCTCTCGTGAACTCTGACACCAATAAACACAAATAATGTGCCGACACAGAATTCAAGAAAACGTAAAATTCAATCACCCGACAAAGGGTTCGATTGTTATGAACAGACGACTTTTATGTTAGGGAATACTGGAAAAAGGGAGAGTGTATACTTCAGTACAATTGTCATTGGAACCTTACAATTCCATGTCATTCAATAGATGAATATGCATGACGTCACTTTTATAAGGTGCAGTAAGGAGGTGACAAACAGACAATTACGTTTTGACAACGTTAACATTGTGTTAGCGTTGATTGTAGCATATCTAAGGTTTGGCAATAAAATGGGGCATGGATACGCCTTTCTTTGATTTTCATTCTGATACATTCAAGGACCAAAACTTCAATTTTAGAACATATAACCACACCAATAAAACACATGTTTTAGTTCTTTTATAACTATAAAAATCATTAATAACTATCGACTAATATAGGACAATGTTTATAGTGTACAATTTTCCCCGTTTCTGGTTTTAAAACAATATCAAGATGACCTTCCATTATAAGTACACCGAATGACTATATTTCGGCTCTGAGAGTAGCCCCGATTTATAAGAAATTGAGTTTGTGACTCACCTGCAACACGCTTTGCTTCCTAACACTGTGAGTTTAGTCAAACCAACCTCCGGACGTCGTGACGTCACTACAATCCGGCAATCTAGTCAAATACGCCACTCTAGGGTCACACCTTTTACGTGACGTGGCTTCTTACGAGATTTGTTTGAGTTGTAGACTATGGTGTTGTTTAGGCTTCTAATAAACCACGACTGTACAAAACTGCACAATATTCTGCAAAGTCCAACCAGATTTGGTTTCAGCTAATCAAATATAGTTATGCTGTAGAAGGTTGTCAAAAGCAGATAAGGAAGAAAATGGCCATTTTGCTAATGTATGTCAATAGTAGAGATAAGTTTCCGGAAAAAGTCTGGTATTTTATATAGTGCAGACAATTGACAAGTATCACCATTCTAACAATCGTTCTTATCACCAGAAACAGAAACTACCCCGGTATACTGCCGGTTTCATTTTAATCTATATAATGACATCTGCTTGAACTTCTAATCACAATTATTCAAGTTCCAGGCGGGACCTAATCTTTTGATCTAGCAGGCACAGAGCCACATGGTATAGTAGTACAGACGTGACTGGTAAATGATAGTGTTGCAAGAATGTCGTATCTAAATGAGTACTTGAGTTGATGAAATGCACAGACTAGAAGTGTATTCGAGCGTCGAAAAGATTGAGGTCAAGGAATAAGAAATTATGAAGGAGAGTTCGAGCTCGAGGGTGGAGAGATATATAATGTATGCAAAAAACAAAGATTGATATTCAACATCAAATGCATTTTATTATCACATATTACATTAAAAAATTGTGAAAATCAGAAAATAATCAATTTTATAGAGATGAAGTAATGATTTTAAATCAGTATTTGATGACCCTAATAAACCCGAATAACCCCGTCTATATTGTGATACCGGTACCCTTTTACTTTTTAAAAGTATTCTGTAATTCCCACCAAGTCGGAAAAAACATGAGAACGACAACGAAATATGAAGTCTTATGCCAAATATAGTTCTGATGGTCGTGTTATGTTAATAAGTACAAAAAAGTGTACTCGTATTATCTGACTACGTATTACCTTTGCTGTTGTATACACTCGAATTAGAATTCTTATTGTAGATTCTATTCTTCGTTTGAGTAGCTTGTGTATACTTCTAGATTTACCTTATTTATTTCAACTACATGGTCTGCTTCAGAATGTTAAAACAGCATCAAAGAGTGACCCACTTCTATTGACTAAGCATCACATACAAAGTAAACCCCCATCGTTACCACAGCTCTCCTCGCAAGAATTTTCAAATGAAAGGCATGTGTACAGAAAATGTCGGCGTCGTCTGAATAGTTATACGGTTGCACCTGTGGAATGATTTGTACACTGGATTTCCCCTGCGGCAATGATTTCAATGAAGACATTTTCCGATATCCATGAATGCTTAGGGCATGCAATAATCAGTATGGCAATTATCAAAATAAATGAATTTATGAGAAATACTTGACTTTGTCATAACCAATCCAAAGATTGTTAAGTATTTATCCTATAAACCTTCCTGGGTAGTCAAGACATTTCGACAATCTGTATTATTTACGGAGTTTTCAATATCTCCTTACAAACTGAAGGACAATCTATCAAAAGTCGGCACGGGTCAAAAGGTCAAAGGTTTCACCAAGATATTAAAACAAACTACTTGTACTATACTACAACCTGGGTTACACAGCTCATTTGTACCCATGTATTGTATCAGATTTGTTTTAATATAAGCTGTTATGAGTACGGTAGTTGTATATTGTATACAAAGTACCATTTCTATACATACGTGTAATTGGGTCTAGTTACAACCTATGCTGTAAAAAACATTGAAAGTTTACCCATAATATTATACTGATATACATTATTAGGAAACGAACTTAGGAAAGATATTAAAACAGAAATGAAATGAAAACTAATGCCCCGGATAGGCTTGGATTATTTTAATGCCAAATGTACATAAATCATACACCTGCTTCCGTCACTGATAGAACTTAATGAAATAAACACAGACTGATATTCTGAAATTGAATGAACATATTAAGAGAACTCTGAATTCAGAGAAGACGATTCAAGGTGAGCTCTGTTGTACACTGTAACTTGACTGAATAAGTATACTTATGAGAAGTAATTGCTTATTATACCACCAATTGCCGAACCTTGCCCCGAAGTAGAGTGTGTCACGAATGCATTTTTATGTTAAATTGGTTCATACAACATTGGTAACACTGGCTTTACAAATGAAAACAAAATTACAAGTGATTTTAACACACTGTTACCACTGAAGTCATTAAAATGACATTGTATGCATGTATCTTAAACTAGATGCAGTCTACTGCAATTAGTTAGGTTTAACATTATATCATAATTACTTGCATTTTATTTTCATTTATAAAGAGTTGGTATGTCTAGAAGAGTGTTCTCTTTATCTATCAATATTGCATGAACCCAAGATAAAAAATACATATGTAACACAAACTGTTTCGCGAAATTCAGTGACATTATCTGTAAGGGTCTGAAACCAGACACAAATAGTATGTAAAATTAACTATTTAGTCACTGAGTTCAAGGTAATACAATTATTCCTGCAAGATTGACATCTTTAGTGATGTGATTTCATTGATTACTGAATTAATCGCTTGAATCCAGCACTGATTGAGCGTTTATAGTGCGTCAAATGAAACACACAAATTAAATTTATTTTTTTCCGTCCTAGAAATACAGATCATTTTATTTCATTGTCTGTGCTATGAAATTGTCTCAAATCTGATAAGATAACTTTTGAACATGAATTAAATCTCAAGTAAGAATCTGACCCTCGAAGGTTCATTCATAATACTATAATTCATTCTTAAAGACTCAATTTTCTTAAAAATATAAATATTTTTCAGATTACGTACAAAAAACGGTTTGAAGCATAATATATTTTTGAAATAAGAAAAAAAATGAAGCACGAACGAGACTATTTATAAATGATTACTACACAGTCCAGAAATAAAATAGTAGATAGAAAGATGCCGCAATTAGATATGAACACTCTATCCTTGAGATTTGGCACCTTTGACCTTTACTCCTTAACCTATCTTACAGACTACACTTGACCTCGGATAACTGAATGTGATGCTTCGGGTATTCAACGACCTAATTGTGTAGGAAAGTTATTTTTACCTAATGACAAAACCATGAATACAGTAGCAGCATAGACTAGTTACCCTATCAATTACTGCCAGGAAGGGAAATGCACTCAATTCAATGCGAGCAAGCACTTACAAAAAATACATTAAATTCATGCACATGATTTTTTGGTACGAGAAAATTTCATAACAAGAATGAACAGTGTCCGCACACCGGTAGATTTACAGCCAATATCACCTAACCTTGCCAAAACAGTATTTGTCACAAATATATTTTCTTTTCTTTTCTTATCTTGTATGAATGTATTTCATCTTGGTTCAAACAACATTCGTAGATAAAGACAATATTATAAACACGTACCCCGACTATTTAGCGTCCAAAGAAAAAAAGCAATTTATTGTGCTAAAATATTTCTACCCGGCCCATTCCAAAGTTTAACGTGTTCACATCACATTTTCACAGATTCCAGTGATTTCAGTGATAGCAATGTGTTACAAATCTTGTATATTGTTTTCATTTGTAAAGAGTCGATGTGTCTGAAGTGTTCTTTTTATCTACCCAGGTTGTATGAACCAAGATAAAAAAAAATACATTTGTGACACAACCTATTAAGTCGGCGTGCGCGAGGTTAGGTGGACTGTAAGTCCTGTTTCCGTTAACTTGACATATACATCATCTGACAAATTGGTTTTTAATCTTGAATGAAGTTAGTGAAATTAAACTATTTTTTTTCAGTTTTTACCTAAAAATTTAATATTGAGGATAGTCATGAAATATACAACTGTGGTGACAGCGATATGATATGATATGATATGAATCTTATTGTTAGACGTCTACGATTACATTATTAGGAGTATCTGTCTTATTTCTAATGCTAAGAAAAGAAGCCGACTGTACTATCAAGTTAGAGTCAAGCCATCAAATTATGGTTGCATTATATAGAACGAACTTAAAAGCATCAGAATGACAAGTGTGTAGTTTACACTAACAACCTCCTTTAACTCAATTTGTATTCATTTTTCACCTTCCTTACTGATCTTGTGTAAGCCATTTGGTGAATTGTACACCTGTAACCCTTATCAACTGTGCACTGAATTATCTTATAGGCTATCTTGTATCAGCACTGAGTGTATCAGCTATATTTATAGTGGATGAAAAAAGGATATTTGTTACTTGTTACATTTTATATTTTAATGTATTTCTAAAGGATTTATACTCTTTATTCCACCAATTTACACTCAATTATATATTGATATATGTTATATTTATTGCATAATATTTGACAATAATTATCATTAAAAAGACGCATTCTTTAACCTAGTGGGTTTTGGCAATTATTTTTACAAAAAACAAATCTCAAGTATTCCTATGTAATTACGATTACAAAAAAAAGAAGAAAATATGTTGATTTATGTCAAGCAACTTGAGGAACGCTCACTAAGAATTCGAATATGATATAATAGGAGTCTTTTATGACGTAATTCATTAGTTACTAAAAAAATCGAAAATCACATGTCTCGGTTCATCCTTATCTGTACACACGTTAATTACCCCTACCACACCCTAGCAGTTTCTAAATATATGTTCGTGTGTATCATGTCCGTGTATATTGTTCACTGACTTCAACCGAAAACAGGGCCTCTTTTACAGGCAGTACCATAATTCACGGCTAATTTAAATTCCCTGCCTATATCGTTATATACATAGCAATTTATCAGAGCTTAGCGAACCACTTCTAAAAATTGAAATGTTTTCAAAGTGAAAGATATAAATGGTTTATATAATGCTACCATCCCTTTGAGAATATTTCCAGTGTTGAATTACAACAAATATCCATCATCTGTCAACACCCTCGTAATGCCATTTTTAACATTTTGTAAAGTCACAGTGTAGATTACATTTCTCCTACTCAGGTAAAAAAACCGTTTATAAAGTATGAAGAGTCGGCCTGGGCTGGAAACGTAGTGGAATAAAGAAATTTCAAGAAATTGATGATGTCTGGTCTTTCCTGTTCTTAAATTTACCAATCTACCAAGACACTGTCTACACAAGTCGGTATATTACCCTGATCTATATATCCACTACTTATAAAGCTTGTTATCAACCAGTGTCTTACAAGAACTAACAGTGCAAGTCGATTAACCTGTAACCAATTGATTGCTGTAGGATAATGGGTTTTTATAACACTCTAGTCTCGTATAGAAAGAAATACACCCACTTACACATATAACGTATACACAGGGGGTTTAGGCTGAAACCAACGGCATTAGTATTAATTGTCCATGTTAATCATGTAAGGCCTGAAAGCTATAGATCGATTTTCTTAATCCAATTAGCGTTATATCTCACACTTTGATCATGTTGGGAACGAGATGCCATTTAAGTGTATCTCTTGGCAGACGGTAAGTGTTTCCCAAGTTAATTTTTTTTTAAATGTATGTAAAGCGAACGTAATACAAATGACATTTAAAGTGACACATCTGTATAATTATTCATTCATCACTTGATAAATCAAGATTACCGTGATTTCATCCTCCACTATTTGTCTTGTGATGTATAGTTTTTTCTTTATCACATTGCACTGATGAGCATAAATTGCTCAAATGTAATAAAGAATTGAAGACTTGATTATGCCATGGTTTTGATTAATGCTGCGATTAATTGAAAATTGTTCAGAGGCATTGGTAATGTCGTTAGTAATTCAATGATTACCCTTTTAGCCGAGGAATAGTTGAACATGGACCTCGATTAACGTTTATGTCTAAATAAAGACGAAAACAACTACAAAGACAATGACAAAAACCAAGACAATACCACGACAAAAACAAGGACAAAAACCACCACAAAAACCACGACAAAAACAAGGACAAAAACCACCACAAAAACCATGACAAAAACAACGACAAAAACCACCACAAAAACCACGACAAAAACCATGACAAAAACAATGACAAAAACCATGACAAAAACAATGACAAAAACAATGATAAAAACCATGATAAAAACCATGATAAAAACAATGACAAAAACAATGATAAAAACCATGACAAAAACAATGACAAAAACAATGATAAAAACCATGACAAAAACAATGACAAAAACCACCATAAAAACCACCACAAAAACCATGACAAAAACAATGACAAAAACCATGACAAAAACCACCACAAAAACCACCACAAAAACCATGACAAAAACAAGGACAAAAACCACCATAAAAACCACCACAAAAACCATGACAAAAACCATGACAAAAACCACCATAAAAACAATGACAAAAACCATGATAAAAACCATGATAAAAACCATGATAAAACCATGATAAAAACCATGACAAAAACCATGACAAAAACCACCACAAAAACCATGACAAAAACATCGACAAAAACAACGACAAAAACCACGACAAAAACCATGACAAAAACATCGACAAAAACAATGACAAAAACCACGACAAAAACCATGACAAAAACCACTACAAAAACAATGACAAAAACCACCACAAAAACAATGACAAAAACAACGGCAAAAACCACGATAAAAACCACCACAAAAACCACCCAAAAACAATGACAAAAACCACGACAAAAACCAAGCATCAAAGGTGAACGCGTTATACCCAAAAGATAATTACTCTTGAGGTACCGAAGACATGCAGAGTGCTATTATCAATTCTTCGTAAATCAACTTACAACTAAAAGTTAATCTGTCTAGATATGTCTGTCTGTCTGTCTGTCTGTCTGTCTGTCTCTCTGTCTCTGTCTCTCTGTCTGTCTGTATGTCTCTTTCTGTATCTGTCTCTGTTTATCCGCTTCCATCCATCCATCCATCCATCCATCCATCCATCCAACCAAACATCCATCCTTTAAACCATCCAACCATCCATCCATCCATCCATCCATCTACGTTCGACAATTTATCATTTATAATAATATGAACAGCAATTGCCGTAAAAGGTTACCTATATGCGTTTATGAGCGAAACGATATCATATATCAGTGTCAGCGATGATATCAGACGAAACATACATTGAAAGCTGATCGTACATTTCAAGTGCATCGTTTTATCATTTACAAGCCTTCATAACGAAATGCATGTGAATGAAATGTATATGGACGTCGAAATGTACGTCATTGAATGGAAATGTACTAGGGCGAAATACACGTCATTGGATGAACGAAATGTACATGGACGAAATGTACATGTCATTGAATGAACAAAATGAACATGGACAAAATGCACATGTCATTGAATGAAATGTACATGAACGAAAATGACACGAAATGAACGTGTCATTGAATGAAACGTACATGAACGAAATGTTCATTTCATTGAATGAAAAATTACATGGACGAAATTTGCATGGACGAAATGTACATTTAATTGAATGGAAATGTATATACATGGACGAAAAGCACATGTCATGCATTGAATGAAAATGTACATCGACGAAATACACGTCATTGAATGAAAATGTACATCGACGAAATACACGTCATTGAATGAAAATGTACATCGACGAAATACACGTCATTGAATGAAAATGTACATCGACGAAATACACGTCATTGAATGAAAATGTACATCGACGAAATACACGTCATTGAATGAAAATGTACATCGACGAAATACACGTCATTGAATGAAAATGTACATCGACGAAATACACGTCATTGAATGAAAATGTACATCGACGAAATACACGTCATTGAATGAAAATGTACATCGACGAAATACACGTCATTGAATGCGGAAAATGTACATCGACGAAATACACGTCATTGAATGAAAATGTACATCGACGAAATACACGTCATTGAATGAAAATGTACATCGACGAAATACACGTCATTGAATGAAAATGTACATCGACGAAATACACGTCAATGAATGAAAATGTACATCGACGAAATACACGTCATTGAATGGAAATGTACATCGACGAAATACACGTCATTGAATGAAAATGTACATCGACGAAATACACGTCATTGAATGAAAATGTACATCGACGAAATACACGTCATTGAATGAAAATGTACATCGACGAAATACACGTCATTGAATGAAAATTTACATCGACGAAATACACGTCATTGAATGAAAATGTACATCGACGAAATACACGTCATTGAATGGAAATGTACATCGACGAAATACACGTCATTGAATGAAAATGTACATCGACGAAATACACGTCATTGAATGCGGAAAATGTACATCGACGAAATACACGTCATTGAATGAAAATGTACATCGACGAAATACACGTCATTGAATGAAAATGTACATCGACGAAATACACGTCATTGAATGAAAATGTACATCGACGAAATACACGTCATTGAATGAAAATGTGCATCGACGAAATACACGTCATTGAATGGAAATGTACATCGACGAAATACACGTCATTGAATGAAAATGTACATCGACGAAATACACGTCATTGAATGAAAATGTACATCGACGAAATACACGTCATATGTATGAAAATGTACATCGACGAAATACACGTCATTGAATGAAAATGTACATCGACGAAATACACGTCATATGTATGAAAATGTACATCGACGAAATACACGTCATTGAATGAAAATATACATCGACGAAATGTACATGAACAAAATCTGCGAAACGACATTAGGTTTATCAACTTGCCAATAAAACACTGAATGAACACGAAATTGATAACAGAGATATGATTTTTTTGTCTCCCGTGTATGATTGATGACATGATAAGAATTTCACGACTCTAATCTCAGACAGACATGATTATCGCAGACCGATTCTGATTTTATCCTGGCAAATTGTATATATGTGTACAACTGAGCTACGACAAGTACAAGTGAGTTTAATTTTGAAAGCGAATATGCCTGAGCGTTATCTGACAATTTGTGTAATCTAATATTTATTAATATTTTTTTTTAATTCAGACTGACCTGAATTATTGCATTCAATGACATCAATACAACAGACTATATTTATGTAATTCTCCAAATTACCAATACTAATATCTATCAATTCAGGGGCGTAACTATGACGATGAGTATTTTTGCTAACCTTGTAGCAAGTTAGCAGTTCCAAGACCTTTGTAACATAACTTACCTTTGATTTGGTCTATATTTTTCGAAGTTGTAATAGAGTAAATCCGGACCACACTTCGGGTGACGGCGGTTTAACAGCTTTCCCCGAGCAGCTTATGAGCTATGAATTACATAATGAGATGTATAGACACTCCAGCTATTTGTCTTCAATATCTTAGAAACGTTGCTAAGACAACGCCGTCATGTGACATGTGACAAAGAGAAAAAGTGCAATCAATAACACCCAACATTGCATTGCTCGTTAATGACTTGGTACTTCGGAAGTAAAATTGCTTGCAAGATTATATCTCATTGTATAACGATCGGATTTGAATTCATTTCAGCGACAAACACATCCTCATGGTTATGTAACACATTTATGTGTACCCCCATTAGACTGTTTTAGTCTTCAATACAATATTACACAGATATATATATATATAAATTACTAACCTCTCAGCGCTTCGACATTGGCATCTATGTTAAATTTCCTACACAGACTAAGATTAGAATTATTTGCTCTATGTATTAAATTACAACGCATATTTGTCTTTGTAACACATGTACCATACAAGTCATTGTTAAATCCACAGAAAGGTCGTCAATATATCAAGCCAACATTTGAAATGCCCGTAATATTCCTATCTAAACGGCGAATGATTCAATGGGATATGATTTCAATTGTCATATTGCGTTTTATTAAACATATTATAAATATCACAAAGGGAAAAAGTAAATTGACATATCGTGAATTTTATGAATGTGAGTAGACAATTGATGGAATATGGTACGATCCAGTGTAAATACATGTACAGGGGTAAATGCAATAATAAAAATTAACACAACTCTATTTGATGCAACGCCAGATGGTTTAACACTAGTGTTGTTATTAAATTTACAATATACGTGTACATTTATACCGTCACTTTACCACGCTGTTTTATTTTTGTCACGTTGCCATCCTCCACCTATGTCAATGTCCCCCCTTAGCTTTCTTGTTATATTACTCCCCCACCACCTTTTCTGTCCTCTCTGCCACCCATCGCTCTGAATTCCCTTTTATTAGTAAAGAAACGAGTTAGACAACAAAAGTGTAAAGTATACATAGTAAGTGATGATCAGTTGCAATTGGTTTCCGACACAGAATGAACTTGTTGAACATCTATCTCTGTATTATCATTTAAAAAAAAAAAAAAAAAACTTCTATAAGAAATCATTTTCTGCTTAAATTGAATATTGCTGATAATGTAGCATGTAGCAATCTGCTGTGTCATATTTGAAGAGATTTAATGTAAATAGGGAGAAATATAGGTCAACTACAAATAGAATTATGAATGTTCATCGTTGGAGGCGCTATACAGGCGCGCCACTTTTTTTAGATTTACACATGGCATGCATACGGTTAGAAACAACTGAAAGACCATACACGTGTAGCGTCAACGTTTTTACTCTTGGTTAGCGGATTCTCGAATCACTTGCGTCTTTTGAGATATACCCAAACATGCCATTTAACCCAGTTCGTATAATTGGTGATAAGATAAGTGATTTTTGTTTAGATTAGATTAGATTAGATTAGATTAGATTAGATTAGATTAGATTAGATTCGATTCGATTCGATTCGATTAGATTCGATTAGATTAGATTAGATTAGATTAGATTATAAGGAATGGGAAAATACCATATAACCCCCCCCCCCCCCCCCCCCCAAGAACGAGCAAACAAAAGACCGAAATATTCAATACAAAACCGTGACACTACCCTATATCTGGTCAGGCAGGATATTTTGATAACTGAATCACGATATCCTTACTGGATTTCACCCAAGGTATGATATAGCTTCAACAACCTATCCTATATGACGGTAACTGAATCACGATATCCTTACTGGATTTCACCCAAGGTATGATATAACTTCATGCTTTCATCTGCGACATCTTTCTTCACTTTAGAATCGGTACCATACACGTAGTGCTTGGACATATCAGGGGAGAATCGACTGGCTGGGGGTGAACGACCAAGAGATTCTGCTAAAGCACGTGTATAGAAAGGACGATTACCACAACACACTCCAACGTAGTTGATACCAAGTTTCTTACACTGTTCACCAAACTCCTTGATATCTTCACGGGAACACGACAAGACATCGGTGTCGATGGGAAAGAGATTCTTTCCTAGGGAAAGGAAAAATATGCGGTCTATCTTAAAAGTATAATGTTAGAAAGGTCACCTAGCATATGAACGTTGTGTTTTTGACAAGTCTATCCACCGATGTATTGTAAAGAAAATACGTGTAAAATGTACATGTCTCCTAACTCTTACCACCCAAGGACGGTTTATGTCCCCAACCCCAACCCCAACCCCGCCCAGCGGAGGTTGTAAAAGCAACCACCCCCATGATAATATTGACTTGGCAAACCTACGAGGACTTTAATCTAAATCTAATCACGAGTGGCTCAAATTGTCAGTCTATGCAAAAGCCGTCCCTCCCAAGATGAAAGCTTAGGCTGCATCAGGCTGGCATAGGATACTTACTTGGTGTGTGAACGGGACCTTAATCATTATGGTGGGATTTGATGTCTAACACGTGCATGTGACTACTTTCTATGACAGACAAGTCTAAAGAACGGTGCATATTTATCTCTGTCATAAAAGTTACATGTATTATGTGAACGTACCTGTAATGGGATCAGTTAACATAAAGAAGGTTGGTTCCTTGTCATTACATCTGTATGGGACGGGTACGGCGGCATAGGGACCCTAATAAGGTTTAATACAGATAAAACCTCTTTGTGAGGCTGTTAATGACTTTTAGGTATGAGGGGGGGGGGGGGGAATGGGAGTAACTTCAAATCCAAATGATGTGAATATCAAGGTCACAAATTTTCTGTTAACGTAGTGTGGGTCTTGGAAATACAAGTCCTGGAAACTGTTCTGTTGTTATATTTCAAGAAAACTCAAAACCCATTCTCAGTTCAAACCATGAAGAAAATTGGGGAATCTTTGACATCAGGTAACTCACCGGACACGCCTTTATGATGTCCTTCATCAATGGAATCATGGTACTAGGACCACGCCCACAATTTAAACCTATGACGTCAGCACCAGCTTCTTTCAGTTTCTTACAGGCTTCAGTCAAGGGTACCATGTCAGCTGTGATTGCCTGGTTATTCTTTGTGCCAACTATAAATGGTGCCATTGTAAGAACTATTGGAAGGCCTGTATGTATAGGGAAAGTCTGTGTATCATTAATCATATATCATGAAGAATCTATGATAACTATTGTTGTAAATCTGCGTTTTATTAACAGAGTGAAACATCACTTAGTTCTGTATAATTGAAAATCCCCTATTCACCAATCATCCGCTTATCCTACTTGTATGTATGTATGTATGTATGTATGTATGTATGTATGTATGTATGTATGTATGTATGTATGTATGTATGTATGTATGTATGTATATACTATGTATGTATGTATGTATGTATGTATGTATGTATGGATGTACATTTATGTATGTAATGTATGTATGTACGTACGTACGTACGCACGCACGCACGCACGAACGTATGCACGTACGTAAGTACGTACGTATGTATGTATGTATGTATGTATGTATGTATGTATGTATGTACATGTATGTATGTATGTATGTATGTATGTATGTATGTATGTATGTATGTAAGTATGTATGTATGAATGTATGTATGTATGTATGTATGTATGTATGTATGTATGTGTGTATGTATGTGTATGTATGTATGTATGTATGTATGTATGTATGTGTATGTATGTATGTATGTATGTATGTATGTATGTGTGTGTGTATGTGTATGTATGTATGTATGTATGTATGTATGTGTGTGTGTATGTATGTATGTATGTATGTATGTATGTATGTATGTATGTATGTATGTATGTATGTATGTATGTATGTATGTATGTGTGTATGTATGTGTGTATGTATGTGTATGTATGTAATGTATTACTCGTCATCTTTCTGTTTTAATTGCCGCCAGTAAAACATTCAAAATTGTGCATGATCTCTGATTCGAACATACACACATATATTCGCAAACTTACCTTTTCCATACTGTTTTATGGCCTCCACCGCTAACATAGCTTCTCCGAAGTGCGCAAAGGTTTCTGCCACCATGAAGTCTGCACCAGCTTCTACGGCCCAGTTAGTCATTTCCTGTTTGATAACAGAGCCTATATAAGTCTTATTTAGTTTTCAAATCAAATCAAGTAACTCAGAGTATTGGCCTTACTTTGAATTGGAAAAATATCCACACATTCTCACCTTAAACATTAGTTTGATTTCTTGATGTCGTTCGAGATTATCTGGTTGATAGATGTTAGTATTACAGATATTTCCCGCCATAAGTGTCCCGGTTTCATCGGCAACTTCACGGGCCATTCTTAATGCTTCTCGATTCAGTTTCTCCGTTTGGTCTTCTTTTCCGATGAGGCGTGTTTTCTCTCTGCTTGCATAGTACTGTAAATAGACGAATGCAGACTGAGTGACCTTCATTTCTGTTCAATCCAAACCTAATATTCTTAATTTCATAATAATGTGATCATAGCACATCTCGAAAAATGGAATGGCTATATGAACAGCGCCATCTCTCACAGAGTGAACTAGATTAACACTGGGTTTGCAGTCGAAAGTTCTCAGCTTATGAAATTGTATTGTGTGTATTGGTCAAAATTGTGGTACGTATCGTTACTATTGTTGTTACGTACCGTGAAAGCAAGAACAACGTCACTTCCGCTATGTACAAAATCCCTGTATGCATTTCGGACCAGTTCGGGATGATCAAGAACTACCTGGGGAACATAAGAACCAGCTTGAAGATAACCTAATCTCTCGAAGTAATACAAGTATCCTTCCGCTGCGATTACCGCTTCACCATCTCCAAGCCTCTCGATCAAACCTAAACAAGACAAACAGTACGTGATGCTTACTCGTGTTGATTTGTTGGAAGGTAATAATCACTCAGGAACAATGAATATTCATTGTTCATCTAATGCATATTCATACCTGAGGCAACAGTACTAGTATGGTTCAACTGTTAGAAAAAAAACAGAGGTGAATAAAGAGTTTTAATTTGGTGTTTCTTGGCAATGGAGCCAAATTTGTGATGTGAAATCTTGAAATAAAAAATACTGTAATCAATATTCAATATATAAATAAAAGACTATACATCAGTGCGAAAACTTGTATTATATATAAAAAAAAAAAAATATCACATGAGGCGATAGAGATGAAATAAAATAGAACAACAAATCTGATGATGACATTCTATTTAAATAAATTAGAAAACAAGCAAAAATGGTACAAGTCACTACAGCAAAATAAAACACGTGTCCTACCGTTTATTATGAAATGAAAAAGAAAAAATTACATAATAAAACTATTCATTCTTCTCATATATTTTGTATTGTGCATCAATCTCTATTAGCCTGTAGGCCGTGACGGGGCGCCCTCACAGGTCGGCCAAGAAAGGAGGCCGGTGAGTGCGGCAAGACGTATCTTACAGTCTACAATGTCTATATACATCAGATTAACAAAATAATAATCATCCAGGGATCTATTTTCCTCCAAATTGCAAAAAATAATGAATGAAAAAAAAAACGTCGACCGAACGGACGAACTAGGAAGAAATTTTTTCCGTAAATTATATTGTTTGCCTCACCTTTGACGTTCTTAGACATGTTTCGTTCACTTTCTTGAAGTTTGATCTCGAATTAAATAAATTTGACAAATCTTCAGATAATCTCTGGCTAGGATTTACAAACAATGAAATTGTTAACGTTAATGATGTTGATAGATGGTACAGCACAGAATATACAGTGATATAAAACTACAATTATTTCGTGATAATTGTTGAGCAGGTGTGTTTGCAGCATTCTTAAATATTTAGGGTTTCTGAAAAAACATTGCATTTTAGGGGGAAACCTGGAATATCACAATCAAGGGTTTGTAGATCTGCTCCACTTGTAGTGTAGGTTGCAATTGCCCCCCCCCCCTCCCGAGGCAAAGTTATTTTGCGAAACTTCATACCAAACTTGTGATCATGCGATATCATAAGATATTTAGGAATACATGATGAGTCACATGATAATGGGGTCACGATTGTTTCACAAATGGTACGGTGGGACACTGTACAATGCATGAATGCCGTCAAGTAATATATTACTGGTTGGTTCAAATGTATATATAGTGTTTATTTACCCAAAAGCACAAATGAACATTACAGATACACATACAAAAATACTATTTCGTGGGTAAATAGAGGAATCGGGATTTAGCTTACAGCTATTCAAGCCTGTCCCCTACCATATTTATATACAATGTTTGACAGCAAAGTGATATAGCAAAAGGAAATACATAGTACCTCGGAGTTCATAGTACTTATGAATGTCATCATAGTTAACGTTCAAGAGTGCAGACACACAAATACATCAACTCGATACTGTCTTACTCCGGAGACAACAATCGTACCAGGGTCCAATAAACAGTGCAGACTAGTTTAGCTAGCTGATAGTTCGAGACCCTCTTGCTTGAGAATGACAGTTTATCATCGTTTTAGGGTCCTCATGTCAACCAAGCTATAGAGAACACAAGATCGTAGCAAGGTTCAAAGCCCGGGGTTCAAATTTTACACAATTGTTACATTTGCACTATCACGGTCTGGAAGAGTGTCAAATACAAGTTCACAAATTATTGACGGATTTCATTATGAATTCCGGTCTTGACCCGGAAATCAGATGATTAAGAGTTGATAGATCGTATACATTGCGAAAAATTATTCACAGTGTACTTGCCTTACCTGTCCTCAGCAGAACTTGTCAATGAACATTATGTTGATAACGGGGGTGACAATTACTCTAAGTTCCGACGTCCCAGTATCAAACATTGCCGGTTTTATTATAAAATTGCATCGTGACTGATGAAGGAGCATCCCCCTGTCGTATTACATTTTTGTACAATTGCCCCAACTAAACAATACCGTATATGTTTTTTTCTGATCGCATATTCTTTTTCCCCCGACAGGCTGTTCAAGTGCTCCAAAAAGAGCAAATTATGAAACACATTTCAGACAAGGAACAAAAGTTTACCACTATGACAGAATTACACTCTAGGAAATAACTTACCCTGCGTTTAAGTATCTACATGTGGCCTTGAAAAGAACATGTGATTGACAGGTGTGTAAAGTATTCCCATGTACCCGTAAAGCGTTTGGTTTCGTTCTGTTGTAACTAACTTATATAACACGTTAGATATAACAGGAACTAATGAAAGTACCCGAAATGACTACAATTTGCATTGCACATATAGACGTGCATATTGCGAGATAAATTTTACTAAAGCTATGTGTATCATTCAGTAATCAAAGTTGAATTGATTAATCAAGGTGCAATTTTATTCAGCTCAAGAGGTCAAGATGTTGAGTCTTCGTGAATATATATATATATATATATATATATATATATATATATATATATATATATATATATATATATATATATATATATATATTCGTTATAATACATCCATATTTTTAGATAACTGCTACTAACAATGGATGGACATGCAATGATATCAACCCCCGTGAACTGACATATCTCATTTGTACTTTATCAAAATTAAATGCCATATTATGTAGTTTTAATCACGGTCTGTTCTAGTGATATATTATAATACATGTATTATGTTGTTGTCTGACGTTTGACCTTCAGTAGTCTTCAGTAGACGCTATCTATACTAGTAAATGACATATTATTTAGTTTATTCTTTGTCTGTTCTAGTCATTTATTATGATATTAAGTAGTCGTCTGACGTTTGACCTTCAGTAGGTCGCCAACAACTGACCGCATTATGACCTCGCGTGACTAGAAAACTCATCGCAATACAAAGTCATGAATGTTATCTCACAGAAAAAAACAACGTGGACTTCGGAAAGTATCACATTAAAGTTATAGTAATTGTAATATTCACTGGACTATGCAGTTTTAACCCAGACATCATTAAGGGATCGGAGCTTTTAAAATGTCATTAAAATTGCAGACAAATGCAATATGTGTTTAATACATGTACAAGATACATTTGTGATGAGTGCCGTATTTCACATCAGATACAATACTGTATACAAATAAACATTGTTGAATTGAATAAAGGAGTTTGATTTCATCTTAGCTACAAAGGTACACATAGAAGTATACAGATGGGTTATTTCAATCAATCCTGCATTGTTGAACCTATGAACTGTGAAAATCAACAAATATGGCTTTGAAGAAATCTGCTGTACACGTACTGAGAGGAGGCATTATGGGAAGTAAGCAACTTCTGTGTCCCCTATTGTGATAAAGTCAAATAACATGCAACAAAGATAAAAAAAAACCAGTTACTTTTAAAGTAAGTAAACACTTTCTACTGCAGCTGTCCCCTTTCCTTTCAGTACTTTTTTTCCCAAATCCTCAGTGTTCTGTACTACTAGTCACCTCGATATTTTCCCTCTCTCCCATCTCAGGTGTCTTTTACTTCCTCCCTAAACCCCCCCCCCCAACACAGACACGCACACGTACACACAGACACATACATACACAGACAGACAGACAGACACACAGACACACAGACACACACACAGACACATACACACACAGACAGACACACACACACACGCGCGCGCGCACACACACACACACATACATACACGCACAGACAGACAGACACACACACACACACACACACACACACACACACAGCTCACCTATTATAACCATAATAACAAAGTGACTTAGGTTGGAACGCAATAAGTGACACACAACACGTAAAAATTGAACCAAATTTATTGTATTACAAATTTCCATTAAAGGCCACTCCCTCCTTTCAAATATAATAGTAATAGTCTGCATTGAATTGATACACATTCTGTACACTAATTATGGACAAATATAACAAATATGAAATAATGCCAAGCCGAATTCAACTGGCATAACAGCTCGACGTCACCCGCTCTTCAATTCCATCGTGAGAGGGTGTTACAAAGAATATTGTATTTTCAGAAATTTTACCCACTTTGAAAGTTGGACATTTCTAAACTGGTGCAATCGGGTATTTTTTCGAAGCATTCAAGTGTTTTGGTACGCACAAAGTAATATTGACCGAACTAGTTTTGTTTAATATGTCGATTCTGTTTTAATGTATTTTAATCAAAAATGACCTTAACATGATAAACAATGGAAAGTGATGTTTCGATCGTCAAGAACGTCATCAAAATAATATAAAAAATATACAAACAATAGAAATAGATTACATTTATACATCAATTTATGATTTTTTTCCTAGCTGTGGTATTATTTCTACTGTTTGTATATGTTTATATTCACTGTCAAATAATCACTAAAGCTTCAACAACCCATCCTATATGGCGGTAACTGAACAGTGATATCCTCACTCGATTTCACCCAAGGTATGATATAACTTCATGCTTTCATCTGCGACATCTTTCTTCACTTTAGAATCGGTACCATACACGTAGTGCTTGGACATATCAGGGGAGAATCGACTGGCTGGGGGTGAACGACCAAGAGATTCTGCTAAAGCACGTGTATAGAAAGGACGATTACCACAACACACTCCAACGTAGTTGATACCAAGTTTCTTACACTGTTCACCAAACTCCTTGATATCTTCTCGAGAACACGACAAGACATCGATTTCTGCGGGGAACAGTTTCTTTCCTAAAAATAGAAATTTAGCAAATTAGCAGAAAAAACCAACGGATTATCCTTTCAATATGTTGAAATAACGACAGGGTGATATTTGTGTTTTTGTGATCTTATATCATTCACCTAAGTAGCGATCTCAGTGGTGGTGGTGGTGGTGGTGGTGGTGGTGGTGGTTGTGGTGGTGGTGGTGGTGGTAGTGGTGGCGGCGGTGGTGGAGGTGGTGGTGGTGGTGGTGGTGGTGGTGGTGGAGATGGTGGTGGTGGTGGTGGTGGCGGCGGCGGCGGTGGTGGTACGTGGTAACAATGTTGTTTGCCAAGGAATATATCACGTATTCTTGGAATTAGCTAAAAACTAGGTTGTATCACTGGAAATGTACTACTTGTTTACCAGTGGAAATAAATATCAGTATAATTATGAAAACGTAATAAAATAAAATGAAATAAAATAAAATAAATTAAAATAAAATAAAATAAAGACACACACACACACACACACACACACACACACATACACACACAGGCCTAGGGATATTGAGGAAAATAGACAAATATGCTAGATATATCAATCAAGATCCTTGATATTAGATATATATCTGGGTAGGTGAGTGGGTGTGTGTGTGCGAGAAAATGTTATCATAATGTACTTTGTAGCATTTGACTACTAAACAAGACAATTAATGAACAAGAACTTTGACTTTCTATATTACCCATCGGTGTTATTCATTAATTTTAAACATTACCTGTTAATGGATCAGTCAACATGAAAAAAGTTGGTTCCTTTACACTACATCTGAATGGTGCAGGTACTGCTGCGTAGGGTCCCTGTCATACAATGGATGTGATCATAACAAGAAGAAATTAGCCAAACATAATGGACATGTGGTCCAGACTGTTCTGAATAAGATATGACCAACATAATCATTTATATTGCACGCAATATTGCCATGACGTCAGTGAACTCACCGGACACGCCTTTATGATGTCCTTCATCAATGGAATCATGGTACTAGGACCACGCCCACAATTTAAACCTATGACATCAGCACCAGCATCTTTCAGTTTCTTACAGGCTTCAGTCAAGGGTACCATGTCAGCTGTGATTGCCTGGTTATTCTTTGTCGCTACTACAAATGGTGCCATTGTAAGGACAATCGGAAGGCCTGTAAGGAAATAAATGTTTTCATCATAATCAAAATAGTATATGTATTATGAAAGTACGTACAACCTCGTTACACATTTGAAAAGGAAATGGTCACCTTCGCCCATGCCCTTTTACTATCTACAACACGCTAAGTAATATAAACACATACACAATATCGCCCTCCTGTCTGTCTGCCTGTTAATTATTGCCTCTCTACTTTCAAATCTGTGTTTATGTGTCTATTTTCTCTCTGACTCTGCCCAACCTGTTTGACAATGTCTGTCTGTCTGTCTGTCTGTCTCTCTGTCTGTCTGTGTGTATGTATGTCTGTCTGTATGTGTCACTCTCACTCTCTCTGTCTCTTTGTCTGTCTGTCTGTCTGTCTGTCTGTATGTCTGTCTGCCTGTCTGTCTCTGTCTCTCTCTGTGTCTCTCTCTCTCTCTGTCTCTCTCTGTCTCTGTCTCTCTGTCTCTCTCTCTCTCTCTCTCTCTCTCTCTCTCTCTCTCTCTCTCTCTCTCTCTCTCTCTCTCTCTCTCTCTCTCTCTCTCTCTCTCTCTCTCTCAATAAGATACCTAGCTTAGGTACTTTCCCTGATAAGTACCGTTCATTTACATACAAACGTACCTTTTCCATATTCTTTGAGAGTTTCAACTGCTAGCATGGCCTCACCGAGGTGAGCAAAGGTTTCTGCCAAAATGAAGTCGGCACCAGCTTCGACAGCCCACGTGATCATTTCCTGTAAAAATGAAGTCATTATTTCAATGGTAATATGTGTAACAAAAAGATTGTTTGTGAGCCCCGGGGAGACAACACAATGAAGACAAAATACGTTGTAGTAACGTAAGTTTGAAGACAGTGTGCAGTATGTCAATAGCTTTGAGTTGTTTTGCAGTTTCAGAAAGTGCCCCCGTTATGCGCCAAAAGACCCAACGAAATGCCAAAAATACGGGTCCCTTGAACAGCTTTTTTAATTTATTTTGTCTGGCCTTACGTTGAATTGGGAAAATATCCACACATTCTCACCTTAAACATTAGTTTGATTTCTTGGTGTCGTTCTGGATTATCTGGTAGATAGATATTAGTATTACAAATATTTCCCGCCATAAGTGTCCCGGTTTCATCGGCAACTTCACGGGCCATTCTTAATGCTTCTCGATTCAGTTTCTCCGTTAGATCCTCTTTCCCAATCAGACGTGTCTTTTCCCGCGTAGCATAATACTGCAATCAGATGAAATGGACATTATTAAACACCACTTTCCGTAAAGAGCTGTGATACATTTTACTCAATGGTTCATGTCGGGTATATTCTGGTTTATTACATCGATCGGAATCGAGTCTGAGAGTCGAGTTTACGGCTAATATAAGGCTGGGGTCAGAATTTACGGCAGAGGTAGGCTGGGAAGAAAATAGGGGCCGTGAAAAAAATTGAGGGTTCAATTTGTATGACGATTCTAATGGTCTTAAAGGAGGTCCCGAAAATTAAACTTCGGGAGTGGTCGTTTATCAAGTAAATTAAACAATTTACGATACTCCTTCCCACACCCTCCCCAGTGGCGATGCTGTTTCTTTCTAGAATCAAGATTGACAGATAAAACCTGCTGACTAAGTATCCCCAAGTATAGCCCAGTGTCATCAGACCTTTTTTCACAAAGTCCATATTACAATTGTACAGAAATGTCTCATTGTTATGTATGGACGTTGAAGTTGATTTCCACTCTTAGTTTAATTTAGTGCACCATACTAAACATCTCTAAAGTGGAGCAGAGAGGGGGTGCTGTATAATTACACAACGGTACAATGTCAATTAAAATAAGTGTAGCCGGTAGGGGGGCTACGAAAATTAGTGGGTTCATTTCGGTGTGGGGCCTTGAAATGTTTTGAGAGCGCAAATAGGGGGGGGGGGCTGCGAAAAGATTTTTGACCAAAATAATTTCTTCCAAGCCCGTAAATTCTGACCCCAGCCTAATGTTTATCGTATTGTCATAAAACAACATTTTTTTGTACAAAATTGAATTTAGTTTTCAAGAAGTATATACATAGTACGAAATCTGATGAGAAAGTTTCAAACATTTCTGACATATCTTGGCAATTCAGAAAAATTCAACCTCACTTAGAAGAACAAGTTTGGCAGCCTAGGTATCCATCAAGTATTAATGAAAGTGTTGTTAGGCCTCATATTTATGCAAAACCAACATAAGATTGAATACATTGTTCACAGAATGAATAAATAAATGGCCTCATACACGGAATATGCTGAACCATAGACAGTAGAGGGGGAGACTGCCTATGGCTGAACGAAGTAATGACGTGGCAGAGTTGAACAGTGAGCTTCTCTTCGTTGTAAAGCTAATACATCCCCTCTCCCAACTTATGCAGAAGAACAAATGCACACTTACACAAGCGTGTGATTCGGTCATTCTCGAATAGTTTGGCGAAAAACGAAATTAAATATTGGTGGAACTGCCATGTGGTTATTATTACTTAAAACATATTTTTACCGTGAAAGCAAGTACAACGTCACTTCCGCTATGTACAAAGTCTTTGTATGCATTTCGGACAAGTTCAGGATGATCAAGAACTACTTGGGGAACCGAAGGACCAACCTGAAGATAACCCAATCTCTCAAAATAAAATAAGAATCCTTCCGCGATGATGACCATTTCGCCATCATTAAGCCTTTCCATTAAACCTGCCAACAAAAAAAGTAAGATGAGAGAGAGACGGAGACAGAGACAGACAGACAGACAGACAGACATACATACATACAGACAGACAGACATGTGTGTGTATGTGTATGTGTGTGTGTGTGTGTCTGTCTGTCTGTCTGTCTGTCTGTCTGATAGAGATGTTTCTTTTCCTCCTGCCCCCTTTTCTTGGCTGTGTACGGTTTTCCTTGTGTGTGTTTAAAATAAATACTAGTAAAACATTTTAAACATGAAACAAACCTCGAGACTTATCTTTATCTACATGCATCTAAGATAAAGCAACTCAACGTGATTTTGGAGGAAATTGGTTTATATCACAATTATATTATCATACATCTTTATATTACAGAACGATTAAATGATGTATCTTTTGTCAACAAAAAATTGCTACGAGACTATATTAAATATATGCTTGGATTTCGTCACAGATGAGATGATATCTGTATTTTTAACGTGTTTCCAAGTTTAGTTCGTAAACTTATTATTATACTATGCACGAGCCAAGTCGAACATCAAATAAAGAATATATATACTCCCAGTCGTTCCGTCTGACGTGTCACGACAGCACGTGTCCACGTCACTAGTTCTGCTGTGTTCGTTCGAAATATGATTCAAATCGTTCAAAATTGCCTACTTTCGCTGATTTTGACATTACTGGCGCTGGTATAATTATGTTATTCTCCAATATTTTTCTTCGTTCAGCCGGAAAATACTCATTACTTAAGGGTTGTCATTACTCGTCTAGTGACTCGTAGTGACAAAGACCCCTTAGGTCACTCGTATTTTCCTTGGCTGAACGGAGAAAAAATATCGGGGAATAACACCTAAATAAACATCACTGCTCTACCAGTGACTAATTAAATGATCATTTTGTTATAAGTATACAGAATTTCATTTAGTGAAATTATGGAAAAGCGTCGATTTAGGAAATCAAATCATTAAAATAATAAAACCCGAGTAAAATTTGATAACAAATAATGGATATTTGATGTTTAACTGACCTTTGACCTTTGCAGACATGGTGTCAAGCAATCGTGACTTCAAGATAACCGCACACACTTCAGCAACTTTCGTCTGCAAAACTTTTTCAAAAGAACAGACATTTATGACCGTGTATCAAAAATTGCTTCATATCCATTATTCTTCATGGGTGAGCCCCCCCCCCCATGCTTTATACGGTGGCCCAAAAGTGGCACAGGAACAATACATTTGTGGAACAAATAATTGATTTTTAAGAGGAGAATATTTAATACAAGGATAAAAGTTTTCTTTCATATGACAAAACATAATGCTTTATCCGCATTTTACTGTCCTTACCTGTGATGACGTGGTATTGTATTTAAGTCAGTTGCTATTAGCTTTAAAACACTGTACCCCTCAGATATTAATTATATGTTTTTTTGTTTACAATTCAACAACATACGGTTTTCCAATGCAGTAAAATATTTCACTACGAAGATAAAAAAATGATAAATTTTCACTTATTATCATGTCACGACTTGTGTCATTTTTACCTTCCGTAAGGAAGGTTTTAATATAGCAATGAAGTGTGTGTGTTGTGTGTGTGTCTGTCTGTATCACCATTTCCGAAAAAACGGTTGCATCAATTCAAACGAAATTTCATAGACATATTCCGTCAGGTAATGGCAAGAACTGATTAGGTTTTGGTAATAATCCAATGAATATTAATGACCAATTTGAGTAATTAATCGATCAAATGAGTATAAAGTTGGCGTCAGATTCAGATTCAGGTAGCATTATCTGATGAACGTTATACTGAGCGTCAGTTGGCCTCAGATCTGAAGACA